>NW_007727846.1:219792-277533 GCF_000696425.1 Galeopterus variegatus | reverse complement strand
AAAAAAAAAAAAAAAAAAAAAAAAACAAAAAAACCATGAGATAAACAGGTGAGGAGAGCTCATTAGAAAGAAAGATCCTTATACAGAAAGAAAACCTCTTCTCTCTGCTCATAGAGCATTTCGTTCATGTCTATTATAGCCTTAATCACATTGGATTGTAATCCCTTATATACATTTCTCCCATAATATTGAGTATAAGGACCATATATTATTCATCTTTGTGTCCACCTAGCACTATGCCTGACACAGTAAATGATTGCTGATTGTCATCTTTCTTGATTTGTCTGCAACATTTAAAATGATTGACCATGGCCTTCTTGAAAAATGCTCCCTCTTGCTTTCATGACTCTGGATACTCTTGGCTCTTTTTCTCCTCCCTAATAAGTTATTTTCAGTTTTCTTTGCTGAGTCCTCTTGCCACAAACTACACTTTTAGTGTTGGTGTTCTTCGAGGTACTGTTCATATTTTTTTTCTTTTTTCATTTATACTAAATCTGGAAAAATTTTGAGCACTTTGTCTCTTTGAATATATTATTCCTTTAACATTCTTTCTACCCTTACCTTCTAAAACTTCAATTAGATGTACTTTAGACTTTCTCATGCCATCCTCAATGTCTCTTAACCTCTCAGATTTTTTTCATAATCGTTGTCTCTTTGTGCTTCTTACTGGGTAATATCATCTGGCCTGCCTTCCAATTCATAAATTCTCTTCAGTTCTCTGTTTAACCCATCCAAGAAAGTTTTATTTTGTACTTAAATTATCATGTTTTTCACTTCTAAAAGCTCCATTTGGGTCTTCTTTTCAAATCTACCAACTCACTTTTCATGGTTTCTTATTTCTTAATCATGTTTAAAATTCCCTTTTATTTCTTTCATCATATCAAACATACTTATTTTATATTCAATATCTGATCATTCCTATCTTTGTGTTTGTCAATCTGTTTCTGCAGACTCCCACTCATAACGGCTTGTTTCTTTGTAGGTTTAGTGATATTCTTTTTCATTGTGAGCTCATGCTCTTTAGAATTTTATCTGTAGGAATTCTTTGAGGCCACTGTACAATTTTTCGAGAGAAAATTTTCATTTGTTACTGTGATGCCCCTAGGGGTGCTATTAACCAAGGACCACCATAAACTAACTTTTCTGCTTCATGGTTTGGAAGAGACAGAGATAGTATTCTGTTCCCCAAAGTGCTTGAGTGTTGGAGTGTGGTTAGGAATTCTCAGGGGAAACAATTTTTTCCTACATTGTCCTGCCTAAGCCCTATGCAGGTAAGTCTCTTTATGTAGAGATGGGGTATTTTCTAGGTCACTAACTGAAGTAGTCACCATTAGAGGGCTTTAGCTTTATGAAAGGGTCTCCAGTCAGCCTGACTGCCTTGTTTGGGTCCCTCCCAGGCTTTATATCCTGTCTTGGTCCTACCACACAGTCCTTTAATACTGACTTTAGGCCACCAGGGATAGGCAGACACTCCCAAGACAAACTACGGCTTGACTGGCTCCAGAAAACCAGGCTTTATTGTCTGGCCCCTGGCCGTTTCCCTTACTTAACTTCAGCTCAGCTCTACTTTAAAAACAATATTTTAAATATTTTATCCAGTGTTTTAGATATTCTTTATTGAGAAGGATTGCTCCTCACACCTATTCTATTGCCTGAAGCAGAAATGTTCTCATATTTAATAACTTTCTCCCTGGGTAGTTTCATCTTCTTTAGACTATATTCTCTATCTGGATGACTCTGAAATCAATGCAGTTGCCTTTTCTCTGAGCTTCGGATGTGACTAACAACTGCCTATTTCCCATATGAACTGCCCAATCCATAGTCTATGCCCTCACCCCTCAAATTTACTCTTTGTCCCATGCTCACTGTCTTAGTCAGGGGCACAACAAACTAATCAATCAGTCTAAAAATGTTGGTATCCTTTTCAGATCATTCCTGTCTCGCATACTCTGTCAGTTACCAATTCCTGTTGTCACAAACTGTAAAATTGTTTCAAGTTAGCTGCTTCTTCCCTAATCCCCATGGAAATGCCCTGGTTCAAGCTCTTACCCATCCCTCACCAAGACAATATCCTTAGTCGCACAACTGATCTTTGGCCTCCTTTCATCTATTTGATTCCCATTCCATTAGTGAAGCTGCCACCAGGATTCTCTTTCCAAAGCACAGATCTGATCATGTCACTTGCCTGCACAAAAACCATTACTGACTTTCCATTGCCAATTACAGAAAGAATATAATCCTGACATCTTGACTTGATGTTCAAGGTACACGGCAATGGGGGTTCAATCTTTATAGTATTTTCATTGTGATCCCTTATTCTGTGATATTTGTAATGCTCCAGTTATACTGTACTTGTCATTCTGTGATTTAACTCCTTTACCTGAAATACCTTTTCCCTCATCTCCATCTACCAAAGTCCTATTTACCATTTAAGGCCCAGTTCAATTTTTGCTCTCTTCATAAAGCCTTACCAGAAATGAATTATTCCTTAGTCTGCACCCCCTTAGCATTTGCTTGTATCTTTTGTGGCACTTACCGTATTGCACCTGTTATTAGAAGTCATTCAGTATGTTTTTTTCCCCTACCAGATTCTAAGAGCTTGAAGGCATTAGAGTGTAGTGGTTACACACTCTGGCTTTGTAGTCAAACAGATCAGGCTCAAACTTTGATCCCATCACTAGCTGTGTGACTTAGTCTCTGAGTCTTAGTTTCCTCATTTACAAAAGGAAGTATACGGTAGTGTTGTAAAGTTTAAATTATCTAATTCATGTAAAGCCATTAGCACAGTGCCTGGCACAGAATAACTGTTAAATAAATATTTGGTATTATTATTAAAGGTAGGTGCTACAGCTTGTTCGTCTTTCTATCTCTTCACTACTTCCTCCAGCTCTTTTCTTCCAGCAACCCCCTTCCCATGCCAGGGCTTAGCCCAGTGCGTTGAACAGACTAAGTAATCACTAAATTCTTCTTGAGTGAATGCTGAAAACATTTCACAGTTTTTATATAAAACATTTAATTCAGTCTGGGTAGAAACAGTTGGGGTTTGTATGAGACACCAACAGACGAATGCTTATGGGCTGTCCCAGCAAAATATATCAATGGAACATCCTGTCTGAGCACCAAAGAGCAGCCCCTTTCAGTATTGTCTGAACAAGCTGGCTTTACTAGAAGTGGTAAAAGAGAAAGGGGAGGTTTCATATCCTAAAGAAGTATCTGGAACTTAATGAGAAATGTAGGCTGAGAAAATGACCCTGCTCTTTGAGAACCAAATACAGCTACTGAATGTGAGGCTTACACACAGCCTAGGCCATGTGTGAGCAGCAGGGGCCAGACTTTTGGAAAATCTTTTTCCCGGCCTGTGGTGAATTTTGAATCAAACCCAGTCAGCATTTTGCTCTCTATAGACACAGCACATTTTTTCTCTAAATCCTCACTCTCAGCATGCTTACTAACCAACATTCCTGATAAAAACCGATGAAACCAAATGAATTATTTGGGGTTAGATATGAAGTTGGTCTTTCCCCCCATTTCATGTTCCAGCACCAAAAATATTTATGCTATTACTTTATATTACTTAAAACTACCAATATTCCAAAGTTATCACTATTTCCTTGGATACCATATTTTTTTCTATTTTATTTTAAAGATGAACACACCATATTTTATGACATACCTGTTCTAATGTTACCAGTAAGATTCCCTTAAAGGTGAAAGGTTTTGTTTTTTAACTCTTCCTGAATCATATCTTGCATAGCTGCAAATCCACCAAAATGCTCAAACAATTCTATGTGTTTCCAAGTTTACTCACTTTGTGAATTTGAGAAATATTTAGACTTTTGCAGCTTTAAGCTAACTATTTTAGGAATGTTGAGCTTCATCATTTAGAGACGATAAAAATGGAATTTTCCTTTAGTCTCATAGCACAGACAACCCAGTGGTATTCCTGAGATCTGATTATTTCCCCCTGGGTAAAAAGATATGGAACAGCCCTAATTACATGATACATTTCAGGTGACCCTCTACCCCCCCCCCCCATGCGCACACACACAAGAAATTCTGTTAAAAGACTTTGTTCTTGAAACCAAAGGTTATACATGATTGCCTGACTGATTTTTATTTGTATATGTAACCCGTGATTCCCAACTCATCCCTTCCATTGGAAAAATCAATGGCCCTAGATATGGTCAAAATTGTTAAGTTCTATCCCTAAATAGTTTTTATTTTCATAGCATCTGCCCCCTCTTCCCCAATACCTATCTTGCTCTCAGCTAGCTGTCAAATAATCACTGACAAGGTTTTAGCTGATAAGGCTTAAGCCGGGGTTCCCAACAGGTATGTGTATGTGAGAGAGAGAGAGACAGACAGACAGACAGAGAGACAGAGAGACAGACAGAGAGAGAGAATAAGGGGGAAAGGAGAGATAGAGGAAGAGAAGGGAGAACCCAGAAAGTAGAAAATAGTAGAGCATGGCAGAACCAACCAGCCTGGAGATCTAGAAAATGAAGCCAGTATATTGTTTTCTGGCTAGGAATTCCTAGCCTTACGTATTACCTATTTCAGTTAATAAACAACTTCTTTAATAGCAACCAGTTTTCAATACTTGAAGGAATTTTTTTTTTCATGGCAGAACTCCAGGCATGTTGATAACTGTTGAGGAATATAGTTTGGGGATGGCTTTATGAGTCAGAGTGATCATCTCAGTGATGTCATCTGTAGGGTGCTAAGCAGAATCACTGTCTCTAATCACTACTGAGAAAATGAGGAAACTAAGACTCAGAGACTAAGTCACACAGCTAGTGATGGGATCTGCAAGACAAAGAGTGGAAAACTTTGTTTCTTGTCATATCTTATGACCCAGACAAGGCAATACAAGCTTACTTTGTTTCAAGAGATGAAGTTTTTGGAGCCTTCCTTCTCCTGTTCTAGTCCCACTCACTCTAATGTCACTGAAGAGATAGAATGAAAGGAATATACAAACTTAGTTTTACACTCTCAAATAGGATACCTAGGAATAACTGGCCATACAAACTCCTCTAGAAAAGCAGACGGATCTTTTAGATTGTGTTTATATGAGGCCTGATCTCATTGCTGAGTCTTACCTGTAATCACCCTTGTAAGGTAGGTGAGGTTTTTGCTTGTTCCCCTCTCATCTTCCAATGCAGGACCTATGCTTTCCCTTTCTGCTCTTCTAACCCCAACTACTTAATTGCTTCAGGGCCGTGGTTTCACCCAACCCATTATAAAAGCACCTTTACTTTAGCTATTAGGCCTGCCCATGGTAACACTGTCATTATAATGCTCTTCCTCACGTAGTCTTTTTTCTTATGGGAGAGACACAAATATGAGAACAAGTGAGCCTCTCCGAACAGTTGAATTAGGGCCTCTTGAAAATAGAAAATCCTTTAAAAACTTGACAGCTATTGTTTTCTGCTCCTGCCTGCTTTTACTATTATGTCTCCAGAGGAATAGTGTTGGTCTTCAAATGGTGCATTTGGATAATGTAACATGTGATAGGGAGGGGCAGCAGAGACCCTCTTCAGATCCTTCGGTTATACAACCCAGAAACAATGTAAGCAGCTAATAGCTCCATCTCCTCAAAAGCCCGGCTGCCTTCACAATGAAGAAAAGGGAAAAGCCATGATTGTATTAGTGCATTTAGGCTGCTGTTACAAAATACCATGAACTGGGTGGCTTATAAACAAAAGAAATTTATTTTTCACAGTTCTGGAAGCTGGGGTCCAAGATCGAGGCACTGGCAGATTCGATGTCTGGTGAGGGCCTGCTTTCTGGTTTACAGATGGTGCCTTCTCGCTATGTCCTTACATAGTTTAAGAGGCACAGCAGCTCTCTGGGGCTTCTTTTATAAGGACACTAATCCCATTCATGAAGGCTGTCCTCATGACATAATCACCTGCCAAAGGCCCCACCTCCTAACATCACCAAATTGGTGATTAGGTTTCAACATATGAATTTCATGGGAATGCAAACATTCAGACATAGCAATGCCACAACAGTGCTTCTCAGACTTGCCTGTATTTTGTAATCATTGGAGGTGCTTTAAAAACACTGATGTCTGGGTCCTACCCCAGAAGATTCTGATTTAATTGGTTTTGTGTGCAACCTGAGCAGCCAGACTTTTTAAGCTCCCCAGGTGATTTTAATACATAGTCACCAGGACTAAGAACCACTATGTTACAGTGTGAAGTTCCTTACTTGCTGACAACCAGCGTCCTATAGGATATCCCACCCATGGCAACCTATTGATGTAATATCAGGCTTTGATTGAATTTTATTCTTTCAAAAATTATCTTCTTTGAAAAAACAGGTGAGGAGCAAAAATGATAATCAATATTTACCAAGCCAAATCCTGATACTAAACCTTCTGGTTGAACCTCAACTAGCAGTGTTAGTAATATCAGGTTTTATTCTCTAGCAATTAGTTTTTAGGCTTTGGGTACATTTAGGGAGAACAACATACTTGTTGCCTGGGTCTTAGAGGATTCCCAGGATATAGAATTTCAGTTTTAAAACCAGACAGTACAAGGAAAACTGAGGTGGGTAGGTCACCCTAGATATATAGGAGAAGAGAATATAAACCACACAATTATTTGCACACTCACATTTTGAGGAAGACAAGTGGGAGAATGTTTGACATGGAGGCAAGGCTTTTTTCTAGGGAAAATTGAACTTATTCAGTTTTTATTTACTTGGTACAGTCATTCAAAGAAAAAAATCAGAGTTACAATGGTTCAAAAACAGCAAAAACAAAACAAAACAAACATAAAAGAACCACCAAAGTTCCACATTCACTAAGGACTTCTTGACTTCAACTTGCGTACTTTGGTTGGAGTGTGGGCTCCTGCCTAGTGATTGTCAACAGGCACTTGGGTAGTTTGCATGATGAAGGGTATCAACACAGAAGCCCAGTTGTGATCCAAAGCCCTGAAGAATCCATCTCACCATGTGGATGGTGAGTACAATTTGAGAATGGATCTGCTACTGGATATCAAAAAAATAAACTTTTATTTCAACTGGAAGATACAGTGGCAAAACACGTCATGTTGGCATGTACGTGTCTGATGGACTTGACTCAAGTCTGTTTTCTATAGGACAATGCTCTTTTATTTACAGGTGGAGAAGATTAGAGTTGAACAATGAGCCCTTGGTAAACTTAGGAGGAATGCAGATTGGAGTGTACTAACAAATGCATTTAAAAAAATACTTTGCAGGAGATATGAGTTGTGTGGTAGTCTGTGTATCTTTAATACAAAGTGGCAATGTATATATATGGTGGTTAAAAATTGATTTTGGAAACAGAATGGGTTCAAAATCTGGTTCTGCTACTTGGGACCTTCTGATGTGACTTTACGAAAGTTACTTAACCTCCCCAATTCTCCATTTCATTATCTGTATATTAGAGATCATTATATTTACTTTGCTGGACTGTTGTGAGGATTACACAAAATAATAGAAACAAAGCAGGGTTTCTCAACCTCAGCACTACTGACATTTGGGGCTGAAAAATGCTTTGGGGTGGAGACCTGTCTTGTGCATTGTAGAATATGTAGTAGCATCCCTGGCCTCTTCCCACAACTATCTCTCCAATACATGACAACCAAACTATCTCCAGACATTGTCAAAAGTCCCCTGGGGTTGGAGGAGAAGTGCCCCTGACTGAGAACCACTGAATATAAAGTGATTAGTGTGAAACCTTGTAAATAGTAGATACCCATTAAGTGGTAGCTATTATAATTATTTTTTTATTAGTAACTTTAATGATTTAAAATTCTGGAAAGTAGATAATCCTGTAATGTCTTTACATATCTTCATATAATTATCAATACTATATCAAATTTGGAATTCTTATTAGCGATGCTGAACCTTAAAAATGTATTTTTTCTTTTTATATTATTTTATTAGAATATTCATTATTACAAATCGTAATTATTCTTTACATCCCTTACCAGACTAATCACTCCCCAACCCCCTTCTCCCTCCATTTTTAGTATCCTTAGGTTTGTTCTGTCTTTCTGAAAGTTCAACGTATTATTGTGGTCTTTTCTTTCTTTCTTTTTTTCTCTTTCTTTCTTACTATCTTTTTATTTCTTTCTTTCTTAGCACCTACTTATGAGTGAGGATGTGGTATTTCTCTTCCTGTATCTGGCTTATTTCACTTAACATAATTTTCTCCAGGCTCATTCATGTTACTGCAAATAGCAGAATTTCATTCTTTTTTATGGTTGAGTAATATTCCATTGTGTATATATATCACATTTTCCTTATCCAGTTGTATGTCAATGGACATTTAGGTTGATTTCATATCTTGGCTATTATAAATACAGCTGCGGTGGACATGGGAGTGCAGGTATCCCTTTGACATGATGATTTCCATTCCTTTGGGTACATACCCAGTAGTGGTATTGCTAGATCATATGGCAGTTCTATCTGTAGTTGTTTCTGTAGAGAAACTTCCATACTGTTTTCCACAATGGTTGTACTAATTTACAGTCCCATCAACAGTATAGAATAGTTCCCTTTTCCCCACATCCTTGCCAGCATTTGTTATTCTCAGTCTAACTGGGGTGAGATGAAATCTCAATGTGGTTTGATTTGCATTTCCCTGATGACTAGTGATGTCGAGCATTTTTTCATGTACCTGTTGGCCATTTGTATGTCTTCCTTTGATAAATGTCTATTCCTCTCCTTTGCCCATTTCTTAATTGTATTATTTGCTTTTTTTTTACTATAAAGTTGCTTGAATGCCTTATATATTCTGGAAATAAATCCTTTGTCAGATGTATAGTTTGCAAATATTTTCTCCCATTCCATAGGTTGTCTTTCTGCTCTGTTGATTGTTTCCTTTGCTGTTCAAATATAATATTTGGTTTGATATAATCCCATTTCTTTTTCTTTTGTTGCTTGTGCTTTTGGGGTCTTATTCATAAAGTCTTTGCCCAGTCCTACTTCCTGAAATGTTTTCTCTATGTTTTCTTTTAGTAACTTTATGGTTTTGGATCTTATATTTAAGTCTTTAATCCATTTTGAGTTGATTTTGTTATATGGGGAGAGGTAGAGGTCCAGTTTCATTCTTCTGCCTGTGGATGTCCAATTTTCCCAGCACCATTTATTGAACAGGCTGTCTTTTCCCTAATGTATGTTCTTGTTGCCTTTGTCAAAGATCAGTTGACTGTAAGTATGTAGGTTGATTCCTGGGTTTTCTATTCTGTTTCCATTTGTCCAAGTGTCTGTTTTTATGTCAGAACCATGCTGTTTTGGTTAAAATAGCTTTGTGATATAACTTGAAGTTGGGTAGTGTTATGCTTCCAGCTTTGTTATTTTTTTTGCTCGTGATTACTTTGGCTATTCGGGGACTTTTGTTCCATATGGATTTTAGGATTAAATTTTCTATTTCTGTGAAGAATGTCGGTATTTTGATGGGGATTGCATTGAATCTGTAGATCACTTTGGGTAGTATGGACATTTTCACAACATTAATTCTTCCAATCCAAGAGTATGGTATGTCTTTCCACCTTTTTGTGTCCTCTTTATTTTCTTTCAGTAGTGTTTTGTAGTTCTCATTGTAGAGATCTTTCACCTCCTTGGTTAAATTGACTCCTATGTATTTTTTTTTTGGCAACTATTGCTAGTTTGTTATTGAAGTATAAAAACGCTACTGATTTTTTGGTGTTGATTTTGTATCCTGCAACATTACTGAAATTGTTAATCACCTCTGAGAGGTTTTTGGTAAGATGCATATTTAATTCTAACTAAGAATAGATTCTCAGACTTAATCTCTTAGGCTGTGTAAGTCAGTCTTGTTCTGCTGAGGGAAATATCAGAAAACATCACTGTCCTGCCTTGAATCTCCTGCAAATCTAAGATCTTTTAGATATATTGATATTTATTCAACCATTTTAAACATTCACAAACTACTTAAAAATAGCTAAATGGTAGGTGAATATTTGTCAGGAATGGTGCAATTTGCAACTTTAAGGCATTTGAGGCACACTTTTTTCTTCCTTCTTATTCATTTCCCAACTCCTGACCTGCAAAAAACCTCAACTCAGAGCAATCCAGTGTGAACTTCCTCTGCTAGCAACACCTCATCTACTTTCTCAACTCTCTACCTTTCTCCGCTCAGCCTTGTTCTTATGAAAGAAAGGTCTTTCCTCTAGTCTTCTCTAGTCTTCACTCCTCTGCTGCCCTGTTTCCTGAAAAACCTTGCTCTAGCATTTATCCATTCTTAGCCACATCTTCACTTCATTCTTCTCCATCAGATCCTTTTTTTCTCCATCTTGAAATAAGATAGATTCCCCCCATCTAGAAAAGGCCTTTGCTACTGACTTCTGAAATTGCAGTCTTATTCCTTTGCCGTACTCCACAAACAGTTCCTTCTGTTTTCTTTGTTGGATCCTTTTTATTTGCTCAGCTTTTAAATGTTTGTATTACTCAGTGTTCTGTCCTCAGACAGCATCTCTTCTCACTCAGCACCACCTTGCCCTACCACTACCCAAGGAAATACCATTTTCTCTAGGGATTCAATTACCAACTATTTGCTGTTGTCTCCAGAATCTCTATTCTCTGGATTAAATCACTCTCCTGAACTTTAGATACATTTAGCCAACTAAATATTGGACCTCCACTAGGATATCCAGCAGGTACATCAAAATCGACATATACAATATGAAACTCATCATATTCTATTCTCAAAACTACTACTTGACCAATGTTTCCTATAGTGGCATCCACTCAGTGTCCAAGCCAAAAATTTCAATGTCTTCATGACTATTTTGTTTCCCAAACTTCCCACTACCAATTAGCAAGAACTGTCCATTCAACCTCCTCCATATTTATTGAGTCCACTCATTCCTCTTCATCTACCTCCTAAACTACAACAACAGCCTCATAACTGATGAACCTGACCTTGCTTTGCCCCTGTGCATGTGCAGTCAGAGGGATCTTTCTAAAGTACAAATTTGATTATATCACTCTCCTGCTTAAACCCTTCAGCAGCTTCCCAATGCCAATTTGGATTGAATTCAAAGTCCTTGACACAGCTCTGTAAGGTTCTTCATCAGGTGACCCTCTACTTACTTATTTAACAATATTTTTACAAAACAACTAACTTAGACCACTATTTCTTTCAGTTGCTCCAATGGTCTTGCTTTATTTTCTCTCTAGATCCCCACACAGGGTGTTCCCTGCTTGGATCACTTCCTTTGCTTCTCATTTAGCTAATTCTAACTAATCTTGTAGGTTTCAGTTTAGACATCACTTCCTCTGAAGAGCCTTCCAGATCTCTCGAGTCTCAGATATGTGGCCCTCCTTAGGTGCTACATTGGTATCCTATGTTGGTGCTTATCGGATTGCCTTATAGTTAACAGTGTACTTGTCTTCTCTACTAGTCTGCAATCCACATGAGGATGTTTCCAAGCCTCTGGTGCTAAGCACATAATAAGTGCTCAAGAAATATTTGTGGAATAGAACTGAATTGAATGTCACCAAAGTTCCTCATCAAATGCAAGGCTTTTATTCAAATTTTTAATCTTTCTGAGTACTCAAATTGTTTGATCCTTCTCTGCCTTCTTAAATTTTTTTTCTCTTTTTGTCAGAGACATCACTTTTCTTTGTACTTTTTTGAGAATTTATAGTCCTTCTTGTTTGTTGACCCCTTTCCTGTCCCTTAACTTTGGACTTTCCCTGAAGACTCGGTTCTTCACTCTTCTGTATGTTCTCTCCACACTCAGTACCTAGAACATAACTTTCAGAAATGTTTATTTCCTTCCTTCTTCCATTCTCCAGAAGCTCATTTAATCTCATGGTTTCACGTATTTCCCTGATCTATGTTTCAATCTGAGCAATGCACTTGAGTACAGATCACCTCATGCCTCAAATGAACTATAAATAAATACCATGACACTCAATGGTCCCCATTCAGTTTATTCTTGCAACATAACTTTTGTATTTGCCAAATTGTAACCAGGATTCTCTTAATCACTGGGGTTCCATATATCAGGCATCTCTAGCTCCCTCATCTTCTTTATACCCTATATGCGATTAGCCAAGTGTTACATATTTTCTTTTGAAATATGTTCCAAATACTGATTCCTTTGTCCTCTTCCCCTTCCATCATCCCGCCCTCATCTCTTTACCCTTTGATTACTGTAACAGACTTCTTCCTAGCTGACCTTCTTGACTTTGATATCATCCACTTTCAGATCTGTTTTGCATACTGCTGTCAGACTAATTATCCATACACCCTCCTTTCATGGCCAAGGGCTTTCCACACAGTAGACTTAATAAAAATAGGAAAACCTCTTCACGCTCCTCTCAAGAATTTACAGTAGCTACAAATCATCTGCTAAATCCAAATTCTTCTGACTTTTTTCCTTCCCTCTGGCCCCAACCAACTTTTCAGTTTGATCACATACATCCTATTTTCCTGACTTGCTGGACTTCTTGCCTTTACCAAAATACATCCTACTTCATCCCATTGCCCCTGTTGGTTCCTCTACCTTAAGCAAACTCACTCCCCTATCAGTGTTAAAAACCTAATATTTTTCACATTGAGTTAAAATGTCACTTTTTCTGTTACCCACGTAAAATTAATGTTCGTTTTGTGCCTCTTCTATACCTTGTTTGTACTTTGTACTAAGAACATTCGTTACTTTCTTCCTGGAATCATAGAGACACAAATGTCTAGACGTAAACTTCATGAGGTCAGGGACTGTCACTTGTTCATCCTTATAACCCCCGAAGCATCCAAACCAGTGCTTAGAATGCACATAGTACATACTTGGCAACTGTTCCTTGAACTGAGTTGACCACATCTGCAAGCTCCTTACCCACCCTCTTCTCTATATCCCCTCTTTTCTATTAATTAATTTAATTTAATAATCAGTAAGGCAGCAATCTTTGAATGAAATCCAGCTGGACAAACCCAGCTCTGGCGAGATGCTCCCAGCTTCAGCAGTAGCAGCTTCTGGATGTCTGCCTGCCTTCTAAGACTCAACATAATCTACCCTGTCCAGTGTACATAGCCTCGCTTCTCACTTATTTTTAAGCATATATCTTCCACTCCATATTATGTTAATCTTTCAGCTCAGCCTTTGTTCACATTTTTGCCCATGCCAGAAATAATCTTCAATTATTCTGGTCAAATCCTCCCCAAACTTCAAACCCAGATTAAATCTTACTTTATTTATGATGTCACCTTTAACTATTTGAGCCCATGTTTATCTCTCCTATGTCTGAATTCCTTTGGCAGAGATAGTGTAATATATTATGTTGTTTTCAAATTCTTCTGTGCATATGTATTGCTTTTCTCAGCAAGAGTATTAGCTTTTTGGGATTGGCTCAAGGATCATGACTTAATCTCCTTTGGTATAGAGCTGCCGATCATTAGATTGATAAATCAACAGTTATTTTCTTCCTTATTACTAATTTCTCTTAAGATCCCCACAGCCTGTTGTTGCCTATAAAGGAACTATATAATCAGGTCTGGAAGATAACCTAAGGATTGGCCAATATTACTCAAAATGAGAGATTTTTTTAAAAATCACTTTATTTATTTATTTTCAATTTTTCTTTCGAAAACTAAATTAGTTTCTTTGCAGTTAATCTATCTGGCTGTCTTGCAATAGGGTAAGATGGTTGATTTTGTGGATACTAATGAAATATGGTTAAACAAAGCTCTAATAAATCAAATTCACTACTATGCTTTTTTTTTTTTAAGTATAGGAAAAAATAATGAAGCCTACATTCCTGGCGATTAGATCATTCTGGGTCTAAAATTTATATTGATGATATTTGAACTCTCATTACAGATTTAGTCCATTCAAGCATGTAAGGGGCTGTTTATAAGTTTGAATAACTAGACATGGTTTGACCCAGACAGGTGTGCATGAGCTCCGCATATGACACATAGAATAGCTGAAGAGCAAAGTTGAACAAAAGGCACAGTGCAGCTTAGGCTTTGTGTGAACTGCACACTGTATTTTCAGGATGTACAGGGAAAAAAAAAAAAAAAAAAAAAAGCATTTCTCCTCTCCTCTTGTTTAGTTTTAGGTTCATTTCTTATTCTAAGGAATCAGTTTCTTGTTAAACATTTTGATATTTTTCTAACACAATGAACTGGTTAACTGCATTTTGATTTTCCAACCATTGTTTTAAACCCACCACGACAAACTGTGTTATTGACCAGGTCAGAAGGCAGATGAGATCAGACATTATATGGAGGTCTGGTTTGCTTCTTATCATTACTCATTTCTGTATTTTTCACATTAATGAGGGTAAAAGTTGCATTCTTTCTTTGGTCTCTGTTTTGTCTTTCCCAGCTGCCAGATAGTGCTAACTATTCTGTGATCAAAGTTCTTCTGAAATCCTTTAACCCTCACCAGTCACTAGCCAATGCTTTCATGGGTCACTGCAGTCATCATTTTTTTTTTTACCACCAATCAGTAGCTACTTACAAGAGTATGTGACTAAGAATGTTCCCTCAATTTAATAAAGCCCTCTAATTAAAAAAACAAAACTTAGAAATAATGTCCACATAGAAATTTGAACACGATGTTCATAACAGCATTATTCATACTAGTCAAAAAAGTGGAAACAACCCAAATACCCATCAACTGATGAATGGATAAAGGAAATACGGTATATCCATACAATGAATTATTATTTGTCACTGAAAAGGAATGAAGTACTGATACATCTACAAGAGGAATGATACTTGAAAGCACTATGTTAAGTGAAAGAGCCAGAAACAAAAGGCCACATACTGTATGACCTCATTTATATGAAATGCCCAGAATAGGCAAATCTATAAAGACAGAAAGCAGATTAGTGTTTGCCAGGGCCTGTGCATGATAGGAGCGGGAGAAAAAGGGAGGGCAAAAGTGGAGAATGATTGCTAATGGGTGCAAGTATTCTTTTTGGGGTGATGAAAATATTCAGAATTAGGTTGTGATGATGGTTGCACAACTCCGTGAATATACTAATAAACTTTGAATAGTACATTTTTAAATGGGTGAATTTGTTTGGTATGTGAATTACATCTCAATAAATAAAAAACACACTTAGAAACTACCTTTTGAAGACAGAGCTTGATCCCAATTTCAAATACTGGCTCTGCATAAGAATATCCAGGGGTATGGGCCTGGAATCTGCATTATAACAAATTCCTGTGTGATTATTATGCACAACTAAAGTTTAAGGATCACTGAATTAAAAGATACAAACCTTGCACTGTCACCATGAGGTATAACTGCAAATGACTTCACTCAGGGAAAGGTTGTAATTACTCTCAAGTGAATAATATTCAACTTCTTTGTTGTTGTAGTTTGGGTATTTAAGTTTTTAGTGGATCATTGTGCTCATTACGTATGCTTTCAAGTTTCAGAACAAGTTTTTTTTATTCCTCTGGGAGCAATAGCAAAAACACAGGACCCACTAATACTCTGTTCCCTAGAAATAGTCAGAGAATTGTTACTACTCTCACTTCTGAAGGCATTAGTAGAAAGTTACTTTAGATTTTTCTTCCTTCTACAGCTAAGGGGAGAAAAATAAGATTCAGCATCATACAGTAAGTTAAAAATGTGAGCGAAGTTAGAATTTATGATTCTCTGTCTTGAGTGGCTTTTGCTCAGTTGTCATTGAAGCTTTAAATTGTACCTCAGGCTGTGGTAGTGATTTCCTAAAAGACATGGAACAGTAAATGTATACCATATTCTAGCTCTGTATAGAAAAATCTTTTTTTCCTATACCATTTTAGGAGCTAAAACTCTCCCTCATATTACCCCAACACAAAAAGAACATGAAAAAAATATATTCTCTATAATATTCAAAACAATAAACCAATCAGCAATATGGGGATTTAGGGGCTGAATGAATCCTCAGAATATTATTATGGAAAAATCCTTTTCTTGTCAGTAATTCCAGATGATCTTGGTGATTTTATAAGAAGTAACTGAACAAACTGGATTGACATTTGGTAGGTGACTGACAATGGGCTAATCTTGATAATCATATAGTACCAGTTTAGGAAAGTATTGGGTAATTGTAAATACTGTGTAGGCTTCACATTGATGGAGTTCCTGTGCTGTTAGCTTCCTAATAATTGATAAGGTAAAAATGTTAGGTCACTTCTTCACCATAATTGCCTTTTCAGATAAAAAAAAAAAATGATATCAGCAGAGCATAGTTTAGAAAGTTTTACACATATATGAAAAAAACATTTATTCTCTTATTTCCTAAAAATCTAAACATGTAAAATTTAAATGAAACAAAGAATAAGGTTTAATTCAGTGTAATTACCTGAAATCTGATTTTCACGTTAACAATTAGAAATAGCTAATGTTCACATAGTCAATAAAATTCAATAAGTATTCACTGATTACCTCCTGTGGTGCCAGGAAGTACACTAAGTAGGCACCGTGATATTAGATGAATGAAATATGGCTCCTGGCCATGAGGCGTTCAGCAGAGGAAGTATGCAGCTTTACTTATTCATAAACTTTATCTGTGATAGTAGACTGTGGTTCTAAGTACTGAAAACATACGTGGAAATGAGATACTAGGTTAGGTATTTGAACTTGGCAAAAAAGCAAAAAATCATCTTTTCATAAAACACTCAGTGATAGATAGGCTACGATAATAGCATGAAATTCCAAATGTTATGTGGTAAATAACATTGATTTTGGGGTAAACTATTTTTTATCATTTTAATAGGTTAGACATACAGCTTGAGACATGTACTATTACTCTTAGAGAGTTCAGCACATTCCCTGCATTTTCATGAGTTTAAATTTATAATCTTAGCACTTTGCTATTACATAGCTAGACATTTAATTACTGAAGGCAGAAAAAATAAGGAAAATAATAGCAAATGTTAAAAGTCTTTAATAGTGTTTATATTTCAGTAATTCAAGAAATGTCTGTTGAAAATAGGATTGGTTGAGATATTTTGTATCCTTGAGGCTATTATTGGTCTAATGGAAACAACTCTTGTAGATCATGCTACTCTTTGCTTTGTGAATGGCATTTTAGCTGTGGCAGATGGCACTGACTATCCTTCCCAGTATGTCTAGCAGACTGCAAACGGAAGGATCTTTCACCAGCGCTCTTTTCTTCCTTTCCTGAATCACAGAAATTTTGAGAACCTGATATTGAATTTAAGTGAATTCATAACTCTTCCCATGTGCATTGTGAAAAATAGTCTACTAGAACCTCCTTTTTAGCTCCCCCTTGATAGTGGTAAAGGAAGAAAATTACAAGTAAGGTCTCCTGAACCCACTTTGAAGCTCAGTTTCAGGAACCTATCATGGTATCAGGCCCTGAGCAGAGAAAGTCATACATTTGAGACTACCACAAGTGTAGTTTGAGACTGGCTTTAAGGTGGTTAACGGAAATGATTTTTTAGAAAACTACATGGAAAGAAAAGTTAATCAAAGAAAATGTCATCTGACAACATTCGTCATCTTGAAGCATAAAGTAAATCTTACAACATAAGTCTTCAGTTTTCTCCCAGATATTTAGAATAAAGACAACCTAATTTTTGAAAACCAAAATTATATTTCCAGCTACTTCATGTCCTTTGTTTAAAAATTTTCTTTAAAAAGCTTTATTTTTAGAGTGGTTTTAGGTTCACAGCAAAATTGAGCAGAAGGTACAGAGAATTCCCATATACCCCCTCCCCCAAACTGTCTCCCCTATTATCGACATCCCCCACCAGAGAAGTACGTTTGTTACAATCAATGAACCACACTGACACATCATAACACCCAGAGCCCATGGTTTGCATTAGGGTTCACTCTTGGTGCCATGCATTCTCTGGGCTTTGACAAATGTATAATGACATGCATCCACCATTATAGTATCATAAAGAGCAGTGTCTGCCCTTAAATTCCTCTGTGCTCACCCCTCTTCATCTACTTTTTAAAAGACAAACTGCTCCATACCTTTTATCTACTAATTAGGGTTTTCTCAACCCCAGAAGCTTGACATTTTGCACTGAATAATTCCTTGTAAGGGGATGTCCTGTGCATTTTAAGATGTTTAGCAGCATCCTTGGCCTTTACTCAATGGATGCCAGAAGCACTGCCATTCTCAGTTGTGACAACCAAAAACGTCTCCAGACGTTGCCAGATGTCCCCTTGCTGCAGGTAGCAAAATCGTCCTCTGTTAAGAACCACTGGCCTAATCTAAGGCACACTCTACTTCGAAAACAGTGTCTGTATTATTCTATTACAACTTTTACAGGTAGTCATTAAATGCTAGACAACAAATACTTATTGTGCCTACTATGTGCTGAACACTGGACACGTATTCTATAGTAGCCAGCCAAGAGCTATTAAATTCTTTATACATTAAGAAGTGACAGGGCAGGGCATGAACTTTTAAAATTAATGTAAATATATTTACATATATTGTGTGGTAGCTACATTGAACCATGAGGCATGATTTCTTTTAGATGTTTATTTGATTTATTTTATTTATCTTTTTTATTGAAGCAATTGATTACACATATTTGTGGGGTACAGAGTTGAGTATCAATACCTGTGTACAATACGTGATTATCAAAAAAGAAAAAAATAGCATTTTCATCATTACAAAACGGAATCATTCCTTATATGCATTAACAAATTTATCAATAACCCCCGTCTATCTCCCCCTTTCCCACCTCTAATAACCACAGTTCTGTTCTCTCCTTCTGAGAGTTCAACATATTATTGTGATTCTTTCTATCTCTTCCTTCCTTCCTTCCTTTCTTCCTTCTTTCCTTCCTTCTTTCTTTCTTTGCTTCCACTTATGAACGAGGACATGTATTTCTCTTTCTGGGCCTGGCTTGTTTCACTTAATTTTCTCCAAGCTCATCCATGCTGCTGCAAAAGGCAGAATTTTATTCTTTATATGGCTGAGTAGTATTCCACTGTGTATATATTTTCCTTATCCAGTCGTCTGTTGATGGACATCTAGGTTAATTTCATATCTTGACTGCTGTAAATAGAGCTGCGATAAACATGGGAGTGCAGGTATCCCTTCAACATGATGATTTCTATTCCTTTGGGTATTATGCAGAAGTGGAATTACTGGATCAAATAGTAGATATACCTGTAGTTGTTTGAGAAACCTTCATACTGTTTTCCATCATGACTGCACTAATTTACAGTCCCACCAACAGTGTAGGAGGGTTCCCCTTTCTCCGCATCCTTGCCAGCATTTGTTATTCTCTGTCCTTTTAATAATATCCAGTCTAACTAGGGTGAGATGATATACCAATATGGTTTTGATTTGCATTTCCTTGATGCTTTGTGATGTTGAGAATTTTTTCATATACTTATTGGCCATTTGTATGCCTTCCTTTGAGAGATGTCTATTCAGCTCCTTTGCCCACTTTTTAATCAGATTATTTGGTTTTTTACTATAAAGTTTTTTTGAGTTCCTTGTATATTCTGGATATTAATTCCTTGCTGATGCAAACATTTTCTACCACTCTGTAGATTGTCTTTGCATTCTGTTAATTGTTTCTTTTGCTGTGCAGAAGGTTTTTAGTTTGATATAATCCCATTCGTTTATTTTCTCTTTTGTTGTGCTTTTGAGGTCTTATTCATACAGTCTTTACCCAGTACTACATCCAGAAGTGAAAACCCTATGTTTTCTTCTAGGAATTTTATAGTGTCAGGTCTAATATTTAAGTTTTTAATCCATTTTGAGCTGATTTTGGCATATGGCAAGATGTACAGGCCTAGTTTCGTTCTTCTACACATGGATATCCAGTTTTCCCAGCACCATTTGCTGAAGAGGCAGTCCTTTCCTCAATTTATGTTGTTGGTGACTTTGTTGAAGATCAGTTGGCTGTATGTGGGTTGATTTCCAGGTTCTCTATTCTCTTCCATTGGTCAGTGTGTCTGTTTTTATGCCAGTACCATGCTGTTTTGGTTACTATAGCTTTGTAGTATAATTTGAAATCAGGTAGTGTAATGCCTCCAGCTTGATTTTTATTGCTCAGGACTGTTTTGTCTATTCAGGGCCTTTTGTTGTTCCATATGAACGTTAGGATTTTTTTTCCTATTGCTGTGAAGAATGTCATTGATATTTTGATGGGGATTGCATTGAATCTGTAGATCACTTTGGGTAGTATGGACATTTTCACAATGTTAATTCTTCTAATCCAAGAGTATGGAATGTCTTTCCACCTTTTGGTGTCTTCTTTAATTTCTTTCAGCAGTGTTTTGTAGTTATTGTAGAGATCTTTCACCTCCTTGGTTAAATTTATTCCCCATGAGGCATGATTGATCAAATCAGTTTAGCCATCTTCATAATCTATTGACCATTCACAGCAGAATGAACCCAGAGAGAAAATACATTAATATTTAAGATTGCTTAAATGATTTGACCTGCTATGCTGTGGTCTGCTTCAGCAGTCACATTCAGGATATGGACAGTGCCCCTACAGGGAGATAGTTCTGAAAAATTAGCCAGGGGAGATGGACCGTACAAATCCCACCACACCTCCATCAGTTTTCTCATGATAGCAAGTGCTTTTTGCCTGATTCCCTTAGGAAATTGTCACAAGTGCCTCAGTTTTTTTGTTTTTTGTTTTTTTTTTTTTTTCATTTAGCCTGTGTAGAAAGAGGCAGGAATGATAAGCTGGAATTCTTTTTGATTGGTCAATACCTGTGCTCTTCTGGTCATTAAATTGGAATGTAACTGAGCAAGTACAACTTGAGATTTTATTTGGAGATTTTCCTTGTAAAGATTTAGGCATTAAAGTAGAGATAGTGTTCATGAGATACCTGACAAAAATGAAAAAGGGAATTGGAGTCATAGGCCTTGTGACATCTTGGCCAAAGTAATCCTATTTGCATATGGCCTCAGATTATGAGTTTCTTTCTCCTCCTTTTTTGAGCAAACTTATTACAGTCATTTTGATTTCTTCTTACTTTTGTTTCTTTTGACCTTTTTCATGATGGGCCAAAAATAAATAAATTCAGAATTGACTCATTAAAGACAGTTTACTATATTTAGTTTAACTTTTATTTCCAAGGCACCTCTTGAAGGATGTGGAGCTAGTCATCAGAATGAATTGGTAGGTATATTCTCCTTTGTGGACCTCCAAATTGTTCTTCTCATCTGTAACTTGTAACATTCCTCTGGCTCTAATTGTCTATGATCTGTTGGCTGTTATAATTAATATGTATTGAACCACGATGCTGACTGGGACCTCAGCAGAAGGAAGAAGAGGAAGGGGTAGGAAAGAATCTTGGAAAAGGCCAGACTGAAATTTTATGGACTAACTTGGTTGTAGAAGTATGCCTTCAAGATCGTGCTTGCCACATCAAATCGAGTTCAAAGGATGAGACAAACGGCTTTATTCAAAGGATGAGACAAATGGGCTTTATTCAAAGGATGATCAGGTCCTGGGGTTGGGGTAAGGGAAAACAATAGGATTAACCATTTGATAGTAAGGCCTGGTCCCAGATGGTCTGTTTGCATTAGAACAGGATGCCAGCTAAAAGAGGAAGCTATGAAGATTAGGTAGGATCCCCCTCCCAGGGGCAATGAGAATATAAAAGCTTTCTTAGAGAATTAGGGTCCTAGCCAATTAGGCTGGAACTCAGGGTAAGGGCTAGGCTTAAAGTGGGAATTACAACCCTAATTAGAAAACCAAGGCAAAAGGTTAATTACAGAGGGTGGCCCAACAATGGGGAGTCAGGGAAGAGGAGGCAGTTCAGTGAGCACACACCAGACACAGAGGACCCCAGGCAGCAATGTCTTTTCTATCACAACCACTGTTAGGAGACAATGCCTAATATCCTGCTGGTTTTAGGCAGGATTTTGCTCATTAGATGTAGGAGATAGAATGTTCCTACCCTCTTTCAGAGCAGGGCTAAGAAAGGCCACCTAATACACTTTGTTTCATTCAATATCTCTATTCGCCAAAGCTTAAATAGTCACAAAAACATTTTACTCATTGGTTGCTGACTTCTCTCTGCTGTGGTTTTTACTTCAACCAGAATTGTGCACAACTCCTTAAAGAATTAATTATGATCAGGCCCTAATTATTGTGCTATGATATCTCTGTATATCAGTGGACTTTATACACTAAACCAGGATTGGCAAACTTTTTCTGTAATGGTCCAGACAGTAAATATTTGAGGTTTTGCCTGCCATACGGTATCTGTCACAAGTTCTCAATGCTGCCATTTGTAGCAAGACAGGAGCCATGATTGACATGCAAATAAATAAGCATGGCTCTTTTCCAATAATTCTTTACATATGGACCCTGATATTTGAATTTTGTAAAATTTTCATGTGTCATGAAATATTATTATTGCAATTTTTTTCAACAAAAAAATGTAAAAATTATTTTAAAATGTAAAAATTATTCTCAGCTTCTGGGCCATACAAAAACAGGAAGCAGGCAATAGTTTGCAACTCCTGTACTAAACCTGAACAAACGATGATTTATTTAGTGAGTAATGATCTGCCTAACTCTGCCTAGCAGGCCTCCAATATCACAACAAAGAGCCACATCATCCTACCGGTAGAATTAGCCTTGCTCCAAGCTTCGTAGAAATCAGGTCACAGACATGAGAACAGCAAAGGAAGACATACAAATGGCCAACAGAAAAATAAAAAATGCTTAACATCACTAAGCATCAGGGAAATGCAAATCAAAACCATATATTGATATCATCTCACCCCAGTTAGACTGACTTCTTTTTGTTTTGTTTTGGTTTTGGTGGCTGGCCAGTATGGGGCCAGTTAGATTGACTATCATCAAAAAGACAGAGAATAACAAATGCTACTGCAGATGAGAAAAGAGAATCCTCCTACACTGTTGGTGGGACTGTAAATTAGTGCAGCCACTATGGAAAATAGTACGGAAATTCCTCAAACAACTACAGATAGAACTGCCATATGACCCAGCAATCCCATTGCTGGGTATACACCCAAAGGAATGGAAATCATCATGTCAAAGGGATACCTGCACCCCCATGTTTATCTCATCTCTATTTAAAATAGCCAAAGTATGAAACCTACCTAAATGTCCATCAGCGGACAACTGGATAAGGAAAATGTGGTATATGTACACAATGGAATGCTCCTAAGCCATAAGAATGAAATTCTGCCATTTGCAGCAGCATGGATGAACTTGGAGAAAATTACATTAAGTGAAATAAGCCAGACACAGAAAGAGAAATACTGCATATGTCCTCACTCATAAGTGGGAGCTAATAAATAAATTAAAAAGAAAGAGAAGAGAGAGGAAGAGAGAGAGAGAGAGAGAGAGAGAGAGAGAGAGAGAGAGAGAGAGAGAAATCACAATAATACGTTGAACTTTCAAAAGGAGAGATGAGAACTGTGGTTATTAGAAGTGGGACGGGAGAGGGGAGTTAGCCAGAAATTGATTAAGGGTCACAAAGAATGATTACATTTTATAAAGGTGAGTATATTAATTATCCTGATTTGATCATCAGGTATTGTACACAGGTATTGATATTCAACTCTGTACTCCACATATATGTATAACCAGTTATGTTTCAATAAAAATAAATAAATAATAATTTTTTTTAAAAAAAGAAAGAAATTCTACCTATTATCCATTCTCTATCAAAGTCAGTCTATTTGATGGTCCTGCTCTATTTCTGCACTTTGTTCTGGTAATAGTGCTGTGATTTGGTTGTTATTGATAAAGCCACATGAGTTGCATTCCAGTTCTTACAAATATTCTTTCTTGTTATCTGGGTTTCTGCTTGACATCCGGTTCCTGCAGAACTAATCTTGCTGACACCCAATCCAAAATTGGAGTCCTGGAGACGGGAGTGTTGTATATTAACCTTATTGCCTACGGCTGTGTTCCTGTGATTTACTGGCTGATCTTCCTGATGTTGACTCTCTCCCTTCCTGAATTATCCTCCTGTGGTTGGTCCGGTTCTAGGCCTTGCTGACCTGGCCAATTGCATTGAGTCTGACTGAGGCAGTTAGTATCATATGAACAGAGAGGCATGCAGGAAAAAAAAAAAAGATGGAAAATAATAAACATCCAAAGACCGTATAGCTTTTCTTATAACTAGAAACCAAGATGGCACAATCTCTTTTTCTTATTCTATCCTTGAAGAAGCACAAGTGTTAAGAACTGAAGTTCTTTTTGTCACAATGGCTGCTCAATACACTGAAGTAAAAATTATACACAGTACAACTCTCAGTAATTACATCAAGACACAACAAAAATTATTTAGTCTGGTCTTTACAAATCCTAAGTTTGAAGTCTTGAAGTTCGTTTTTCATGGTTTTGGTTCATTCCTGATTAATCAAGATTGTTCCAGATTTTTATAAAATATGCAAAATGATTCAGTCACATAGCTTAGGTATTTTTCTAATTCTTTTAGACATACTGAATTCTATACTATGATAGAGAGCTATCCCCATTTGCCAATGTATAAACTGCTTCTTCAAGATGCAACTATACATTATAATGTATACATTATAATACATTACAATGCAGAGGATGCTGCATTTAAATTTTTCATCAATATATCATACAACCTTTGTAAAGGCAACTGAGAACAACTGAATTGGTAGCACCCCATTTTGAGTTCATGTACTTTCTGGGATGAAATCTGGGAATCTGTATTTCTGACCTGTGTTGTACCAGATCTTTGATCAAGAAGAAAACAGGTCATTTGCTCTGTGCCAAGATCTTCGGATTTGGTTAGTTATAAAAAGGATGCATTGCCTGAAATTCAGTGACACTTGCGGGTGGAGATACCATAACACAAGTATTTAGAGTATTCACTGTTAAAGACCTAACTGGGCCATAATTCTAAAAGTCAAATATATAGACATGGGCTCACACTTTTAATTTCCAACTGAAAGTGTGGATTTAAAGCTATTAACAGTTATGGGGCCGGCCTGTGGCTCACTCGGGAGAGTGCGGTGCTGATAAAGCTATTAACAGTTAATACCAGTTAAAAACAGAATACACCTGTTATTCTCCACAATATGACTATATTCTGCCATGAAATTGGCTCTTTTTGATTACTTTGGTTATGTTTATTCAGCTATCTTATTTGGCACAAAATAACATATTCACATTTTGAGAACCACTCCAGGTTTTATGTTGTACAAATATTACCTCAAAGCAAAGCATATAAAGTCTTCAGTAAACGTATTTGTCATATGGGAAAATGGGTTTCATTGCTTTATATTCCCATGAACCACACAATTCTTAATGACACAGCAAAGGAAATGTACCTCGAGCCACAAAGGAAACACAAGAAAACACAGAGGAAAATAAGGATAGTGCTAATTTGTATTAGTCCATTTTTTCTTGCTTATAACCAAATACCTGAAACCAAACAATATATAAGAAAATGAAATTTATTTTTACAGTTTTGGAGGCCAGGAAGTCCAACATCCAGAGGGTGCATTTGGTGAGGACTTTCTTCTTGGTGGGGCCTCTGTACAGAGTCCCATGGGCAACGCAGGGTATCACATGGTGAGAATGGCAAAGAGCTTTCATGTGCTCTCCTTATAAAGCCAACAGTACACCCACGATAATCCATTAAACCATTAACCCATTAATCCACAAATGGATTAATCAATTCACGAAGGCATAGTCCTCACAATCCAATCACCTGTCAAAGGTCCCACCTTTCAACATTGCCATAGTCTGATTTCCCACCCTCTTAACACTGTTAAAATGGGGATCAAGCTTCAGTGAGTTTTGGGTGGACATTCAATCCACAGCATTCCACCACTGGTCCCCCAAAACTCATGTACTTCTTACATACAAATACACTCATTCCATCCTCAAAATCTTAACTTTTTTCAATTCAAAAGTCCAAAGTCTTATCTGTGAAATCAAACAAGTTATCTACTTCCAAGATACAATGGTAGGACAGGCATAAAACAGAAATTCTCCTCGCAAAGGGATAAATGAGCCAAAACAAAGGGGTAACAGGTCCTAAGCATGTCTGAAACCCAGCATGGCTGACGTTAAATCCTAAGGCTGGAGAATAACCTCCCTTGACTCCGTGTCCAGCATCTTCTACACAGTATTGTAGGGGTTGAGCCTCTAAGTCCTTGGGCAGCCTTCCTCCTGTGGCTCTCCCAGGCTCAGCCCATGCTTCAGCTCTCCCTGGCTGGTGTTCCACACTGATAGCTCTATAGTTCTGGGGTCCGAAGGGTGGTTCCACTCCCATGGCTCTACTAGGCATGGCCCTGGTAGGGGGGTGGTTCTCTGCTGCAACTCCGATTCCACATTTCTGCTTAGTTTTGCTCTAGTGGAGGCTATTTGTGGTGATTCTGCCCCGTGACAAGTCTCTTCCTGGGCTCCCAGACTTTTCCATATATCCTTTGAAATCTGGGTGGAGGCTGCCATGCCTTCATAGCTCTGGCATTCTGTGAGCCTGCAGACTTAACACCACATGGATGCCACCAAAGCTTCCAGCTTGTATCTTCTAAAGCAGTGGGTCCAGCAGCACCTGGGGCTGATATAGCCATGGCTGGAACAATCAGAACAGCTGGCGTACTGGGAGCAGCATCTTGAAATGGCCCTGGGTAGAAAGTTCACGGAGGGCACATCTAGCCATACCCGAAACCATTCTGTCTTCCTAGCCCTCTGGGCCTATGATGGGAGGGGCAGCCACGAAGATCGCTGAAATGCCTTTGGGGTCTTTCTTCCATTCTCTTAATCTCTTCTTTCTATACTAATCACCATAGCAGAAAGTTGCTTGGTTTCTTCTCCTGAACACGCTTTTTCTCTCTTTATGTGGCCAGGCTGAGAATTTTCCAATTTTTTACCCTCTGCTTATCTTTTAATTATAAATTCTGCCTTTATGTCATACCTTTGCTGCCATAATTCAGCACAGGCTGTTAGGAATAGCCATGCAGCTGCCTGAATGCTTTCCTGCTTAGAAATTTCTTCTGCCAAATACCCTGGTTCATTACGTGTAAATTCCACATTCCATAAAACCCTTGGGCATGGATACAATGTAGCCAGGTTCTTTGCCAGTTCATAACAAGAGTAATCTTTCCAGCGGTTTCCATTAAGCTTCTTCTCATTTACATCTGAAACCTGCTCAGAATGGTATTTACAGTATGTTTCTATCAGCATTCTGGTCACCACTATTTAACTAATCTCTAAGAAGTCCCAAAATTTTCCTGGTTCTTCTTGTCTTCTTCTGAACTCTCACCAGAATTATCCTTAACACTCCATTTATAGCAATTGAGGTTTTTTGTAGCTTTCTCCTCCAAATTCTTCTAGCCTTTGCCTATTACCCAGTTGCTTCCACATTTTTAGGTATTCATTATAAGCAACACCCCACTTCTTGGTACCAATTTCCTGTACTAGTCCTTTTTCTGTTGCTTATAACATAGTACCTGAAACTGGGTAACTTATAAAGAAATTAAATTTATTTCTTTCAGTTTTGGAGGCTGGGAAGTCCATGGTCTGGGGGTGCATTTGGTGAAGGCTTTCTTCTGCTCTGTGAACTCTCTGCAGTGACACAGGATGCGACAAGGTGAGAACGGCAAGAGCACTTTCATGTGCTCTCCTTATAAAGCTACCAGCCTACACCCATGATAACCCATTAACCCATTACTCCATGATTAGATTAATCAATTCACAAGGACATGTTCCTCATGATAAAATCATCTCTTAAAAGACCCACCTTTCAACACTGCCATAATCTAATTTCCGACCATCTTAATACTGTTACAATAGGGATCAAGCTTCAATAATTTTGGGGGGGAAATTCAATCCACAGCATAATCTAACCAGTTCCACCTTCTGACTTTGACACTGTTTTATTGGTTTAAAACCTTATCCGTGGTTCTTGATCACTGCTTGGAGCTTGGAACTATAACGAAGGAACAGAAAGTTTTTCCTTTCTTCATTTCTTCAGTGTGAATAATAACTTTTTATTTTCACATTCAGATTTAGTACGACAATGTTTTTACTTAACCTCATTTATCTAAAATTTATACTACACACATACCTTCTTTCTCCCATGCTGAACTTGCCAGTGATATGAAAAGGACATTTGGGATCCTGGCAGGGTTTATTAAGATGAGAGAAACTGGTATCTATTTAAATGGCAATGGGAATGAGCCGGCAGACTAGGGGAAACTGAAGATAAAGGGGAAGAGGGAACAATCGATAGTGTAAGATTCCTAATACAGTGGGATAAGGAACACTTCATCCATAATATTGCTAGGCAACAAGTAGGATGTGGATGCAGGAATCATGTAAAGTCCTTTTCATTTGGATGGCTCCCATCCCTGAATTCTGTGGGAATATCAGTTATCCTTTATTTTGATGTTGTCATGACTATTTAGGCTTAGGAGGGGGCATTATATTCTCTGCTATACATGGCCGCAGCAGACTTAGGAAAAGAACTGGCTTGGATTCCCAGGCCAATGTTCTTTTCCCACACCATACTGCTGTCAAAAACAATGTTGTTTCTAAAAATTACTTTCATTATTTTTTGATTGCTGATTAACAATTTTCTCTGCACTCTAGTACATTCTGTCTAACTGTTTGATTTGGAGCTGGTTTCTACATATGACATTAACCTGAGAGCTCCCACTGCACCCTCATGTTCCATGCAGCACCACTAACTCATAGGAAAATATGGAGAAAACCAAAGATAATGCTAACATAACCAGCTTCACCTTTCAACTTTGACACTGCATTCATTGGGATCAGTGGTCTAAAACCATTTCTGTGGTTCCAAGTTCACTACTTATAGCTATGACTAAAGATCAAGCTGTCTTCTCCTTTATTATACAGATTTATATTTATAAATACCCAGAAGCAAGCTCAATAAGAAGTTCATAGGGAATAATTATAAATTCCGTATTAAGTCAGCACTCTCCAGTACTTGTCCAATTATCCTTTGACTACTTCATCTGCCATTTTTCTAAGATGTGAGTCACCCATTTGGGTGATCACACCTTTTGGAATTTTTTGATCCTTTACCATCATACCTTCACTCTGTTTTAATAGGACCTCATAAACTCTCTTTATGGCCATTAACTTATTCTTTATTTTATTTTATTTTCTCATGACATTGGTTGAAAAAGGCTCTAGTGTGACCCTTTATGAGTCTGTATTGTTACATGGCTGGTGGGTTGAAAGCTAGCCCTCTTTACTGGCTTGTACTTTCTTAAACTTGAAGCACTAAAACTCGGAAGCACCCAGTAATTCTGTATTGATCATGTCCAGCCTTCCCTTCTCTTATGGCAATGTGCCTTCTAACTGTAATCCATGAGGGCCATGCTGAAGGTCCCTACCGGCAGGCCTAACACTGTAGAGGGAGCCATGCAGTAAACTGACATCAGGAAAAAGACTGCTTGGGCAAGTAGGTCATGGACAGGAAGGCTTGGGCTGACTACATAATTAGAATCAAATTCATATGCAAGATAAGGTATTTCCTCTTTGATTGTATAACACTATAAATGAGAAAGCCCATTGCCAGAAAGAATACTTCATGGGATATTTATCGCCAGAAAGGAGGCAGGAGAAATTGAATGTCCTGGTGGGTTAATCAGAATTCTAAGCAAGGACTTCATTACATGACAATTCAGTCAACAAGATTTAAATAGCCTGTCTTCATTAGCAATATATTTATTTTAAAAATTTTGGAATTAAGTACAGAATAAGATCAAGTTTTTTCACTTGCTGCATTACCAGGGATTGATTCTTACCTACTTGTGTGGATGGCGCTTAGCTTTCATCATTCCCAAGAACCATTCACAAAGCATGAGCTACCTTATGATAATTCTCACCTTGCCAGGACTTCTATTTTTTGTAAAGGAAGCTGTCCTTGGTATCAGGAAGAAGTCTCCAGGAACAGACTGACTCTCTCATAGGACTGCCTCAGAATGATCTGTATTCAAATGCACTATGCTAAATACTTTACCTTTATTTGATTCTCACAAACCATCTACGTATTAGTCCGTTTCTGCTGCTTATAACAAAATATATGGAACTGGGTATTTTATAAAGAAAACAAGATTTACCGCATATAGTTTTGGAGGCTGGGAAGTCCAAAGTCCAGGGAACACATCTGCTGATGGTTTTGGTGGTGGCAACAGTGACCTAGAGGTTTCATATGGCAGAAAATGGCAGAGCAGAGAGAGCAATAGCTCTTCATTCACTTTCCTTTTAAAGGCCTCAGAACCACACCCATGACCACCATTATTAATCCATTCACTAGGGCATGGTGTTCAGAATCAAATCACCTTTTCAAGGCCCCATTTTGCACCTACCATAATAGGATTGCCCACCCTCTTAACACTGTCACAGTGGGAGTCAAGTTTTGGGGAGACACTTAATCCGAGGCAGTCTATGATGTAGGTATTATTATTTACATTTGATGAGATGATGAAACAGTCTTAGAGATGATAAACAAGTGACTCAAGGTCATACATCTGTTTAAGAGGTAAGAAAAGTCATATCTGCCTGATACAAATTCCTTATTCTTTCCCCCAAATCATACAACTGTTATGATAAAATAATGTGACTGAATTTATTTATAAACATAATAATCTTTCTAAAGAGTCATCTTGGCTGACTTTATTGTACTCTTATCATTTCAGAATTTTGGGGGACTTGCCTTCAAGCATGTCTTCACAATCTATGGGTCATAGTTTTGAATCTTCTCAAAAGTGGTACATTTTAATTCTTTGAGGGAGGATTGATTTTTGGAAAGTGGCAAAATTCAATTGATTTAAATGTGATTAAGCTGGTTCATACAATTTGAGCAGAAATAAGTTGTGTTTATAATGGAACATGATTATTTTCTTGTGTGGTTCAGTAGCTAAACATTTCATGAATTTGAGTAGATGGGTACCTTTGTCCATTTGGGCTTTTATAGCAGAATACCACAGCCTAGAGGGCTTAAAATTACAGAAATGTATTTTTCATGATTCTAGATGCTGGGAAGTCCAAGATCAATTCACCAGCATATTTAGTGTCTGGTGATGACCCGCTTTCTGGTTTAAGGAGGGCACCTTCTCACTTTCTTCACATGGCCGGAGAGGCGAAGAAGCTCTCTGGGATCTCTTTTATAAGGGCACTAATCCATTCTTGAGGGCTCTGCCTTTAATATCTAATCACCTATGAAAGGTCCAAACTCATAATACCATCACACTGGGGGCTATGATTTTAACCTATGAATTTTGGGGGAACAAAAACATTCAATCTCTAGCAATAGGTGATTCCAAGAATATCACACTTTGACTTTGAATGTCATCACTTAGATAGGTACAGGTATATCTGTTTTGTTCAAATTGTTGAGTTACTTAATCACACCATGCATCCCCTAGCAAGATCAGCTGGATTTACTAAAAAGTAACACAGGTGGTCCTCTCAATAGTAAGTTTTCTTTTTGTATCTCATAACTCAGTCTCAGTCTGGCATCTTTCCCAGAGATAAAACTTTTTTAAACAGACTAATCATCAACCAGAAAGATTCATGACAGCAATGTGCTGAGTGAAAACACAAGAATAAATATAATTTAGGAGTTCCTCATTTTATCTGAAGAAGATAAGAACCTCTGAATCTTTGCCCATTTTTATAACCTTATCTCTATAAAAGTAAAACTTTTGGATGCATCTGTTGGACAATAATTTTATTACTTTTCAACCAAATGCTTGGCCTGTAGATGTGTAACTTCTTGTTAATTTTAGAATCATCTGATTTTTAGAGAAGTGAATACTTTGTAATTCGGCTATAAAAGATTCACTACAAATGATTTTTATGCAACATTAGGTACAGAAAAAGATAGAGAATAGACTGACTACTACAAAACAAACATTTGTAATACTTGCATATAGTTATATTTGAAGAATCCAACCAAATCATACATTTGATTACAGCTGAATTCTTGTTGCTGTTCACAGCATGCATTTCTTTTTCAATGTACATACAGTCTCTTATATTGTTCACCAGTAATCACTTAACTCCAAGCCATCATTTCCCAGGCATCCTTCTTCCCAAATACCAGTCTCAATCAACTGTCTTTTGGACATTTCCACCTTGATGTCCACAGTCAAGACTCATGTGTTTGGCTGTGCAGACTGTGCACTATACAACTCCCAGAGTGACGGGAGCCATTTACATAGAATACCATATAAATCATGACTCCTGGAGTTGTACAACACAACTACTTTGTCCACAGACAAAACACATTCAAAATTAAACTTAACAAGTGCTTTCACTAAAATGAGCTTATCTTGCTGAGTTCAATTTACATTGAACTGATATTGTTGCCTTTTCTCTGTCACCCAGCTTGATCTTTGAAAGTCTTTTTGACAGTTACTCTTGTGCTTTACATACAATTAGTGGTTGAGACTTGCTGTCTTTCCCTACTTCAATCCATCCTACACCCTTTGGCCAGATTAATCTATATAATATATTACTTTCTTCATAAACCTTTTATGGCTACACATTGTTTTGTAAAGTAAACACAAATTTCTTATCCAATGACACAATATAGATGCAACCTACTTTTGTAGTCCAGTTTACAAACAGAAAATATATCAATATAATTCTCCACATTAATAGACTAAATAAGAAAAATTACATGTTTATTTCAAGCAATTCAGAAAAAAATTGCTGTTTCAACACTTACATATAATAAAAAAGAAACCCAATTGGACTCTTAGTCATCTTTCCCAGAGAAATGAAAACTTATCTTCACATAAAATTTGTGCACTAATGTTTATAGCAGCCATATTCATAATAGCTCCAAACTAGAAACACTTGAGATGTTCTTAAACAGGTGAATGGTTAAACCGTGGTATAGAAATTTTAAGGAAAAAAAAATCCCTGACTTAACGTTCTTTGGTTTTAATCATAAATGTTGTTTGGTCCTGCCCAGTGTGAGAAAATTTAACTGAGGAGGTGATTTAACGCTGTCTCTCAAATCAATGTACAGGTAGCTAGAGCTTCTTCAATAGGAAGACCAGAAGTTGAAAGGGGATCACAGAGGGCAGTTGAAACAAAGCTGGCCAAGCCAAGTGAATCAGAAGCCATGGTTACCCCTGAGAGGATGCTGATTCAAGTTTGAAGATACTCAAAGTTAGCAGAAGAAGGCCAATAAGAACCTAAAGAGTTAACTGCAACTATTTAACGTTTTATACAAATGGTAATTAATAATACCTGGATGTTTGCATTTCATTACAATTCTGCCTTTGAAGTACAGCCTGGACCAAGGTTTGAGTACCAGCTTTTTGTTATACTTTGAATAATGTATTAAAATTTAACCTCTCTGAAGCTCTGTTACCTCATGAGTAAAATGGAGATAATAGTATTTATTTTTTAGGAGTGGCTGTGAGAATAAAAAGAAACAATGTATGTAAAATGCATAGCATTGTTCCTGGAGCATAAGTGCACAAAAAAAGGATACATATTAACTTTTCTGTGTTCCCTAAAATGGAAGAGAGGAAGGAAGGAAGGAAATATGGAAGGAAGAAACTTTTCAGCAAACTAGAAATAGAAAGAACATCCCGTAACTTGTCAAAGGTCATATGTTTTTAAAAAATCAATAGCACATATTATAACTAATGGAGAAACTTTAGATTTATTCTCTTTAAGGTCAGAAACCAGACCATAATTCCCATCAATCATTGCTACCATTTAACATATATTATTGTCAGCCCTGGCCAATGCTATAAAGAAAAAATAAATTAGTTAAAAATGTAAGGATAGGAAAGAGACAAATTAGATAAAGAGATATAAAACTGTAATTACTTGCAAAAAATATGATCATCTGCTTAAAAACAACAGCAACAGATTCAACAAACAAACTGCAGTATTAGAATTAAGAAGAGAGTTCAGTATGATATCGTCGCCAGATAAAATGTCAACCTACAAAAATTCTTCCATTTCTTTACACCAGTAATAACCAATTATAAAAGACAATCAAATGTGAGATTAGTCACAAAAAGAAGTGATAGATAATATAAAGATGAAAGTAATTACTATGTCTTTATAAAGGAAAAACTCCAATAAAAGACAGAAAAACAGAATATTGTTGAAATAAATGGAGAAACAGGCTATGCTCTTGGAAGGGACAACTTACTGTTAAGATGCCAGATCTCTCCAATTTAATCTGTTTAATGCAATACCAACCAAAATTCCAGTAGGATTGTTTGAGAAACTTGATAAACTTCATCTAAATTTTATATTGACAAATACATGTCTATGAATAGCTAAGGTCAACCCTATAAAGGATACAATGAGGTTGCCTCAAGAATAGTTGAACAATGGAACAGAATAGCCTAACAAATCAATGGAAGAAAAAGATAGGTTATTTAGTACCTGCTGTTGAAAGAACTAGCTCATTATATGTAGAAAAATATAACTGGGACCTTATCTAACTCCACATACAAAGAAACTCTAGTTGGATTAAAAATCTAGTATATGTGGGGCCGGCCCGGTGGCGCACTGGATAAGTGCGCCACTTGGGAAGCGCGGCGGCGCTCCCGCCTGAGGGTTCGGATCCCACATACAGACCGGTTCCCGCTCACTGGCTGAGCGAGGCGCGGGAGCAGCACCGAGGGTTGCGATCCCGTTGCCGGTCCCCGGTCCGGTACGGGGGCAACACTGAGGGTTGTGATCCGTTGCCAGACAGGGAAAAAGACAAAAGACAAAAAAAAAAAAAAAAAATCTAGTATATGTGCTGCCGAAGCGAGCACGGATTAAAGATCTAATCATAAACAGTAAAACTACAACGCTAACAAAAGGAAATATATGAGAATAACTTTGTGACCTCCAAATGAGAAAGGACTTCTCAAGAAACTTGAGAGGCACAAACCATAGAGGAAAACATTAATTAATTTGATAACATTAAAATTAAGGATGTCTATCCCCCTACCCTTGCCTGTCTCCCCTCCAATTGCTCTGCAACAACATCTCAGAATGTAAAATAATAATTATAATAAATATAAATAAATAAATAATAAAAGAAAATTAAGGATGTCTGTTCAACTGAGGATGTCACTGGCAAAATTATGAGATGATGGAATAATGGAAGGTAACAAGAGTTTTGAAATTTCAAAAACAAACAAGGAATTAATATCTAGAATATACAAGGGCATTCTGCAAGTCACAGAGATAAAGCTAGCAAACCCAATAGAAAAATGGACAAAGAATGTGAACAGGCAATTTATACAATAAACTCAAAAAGCTGGCAAAAATATGACAAGATGTTCAAAATCATTGATAATCAGATATATGTAAATTAACATAGATATCATTTTACACTTATTAGACTGGCAAAATTTTAGAAAGCTATAAAGTATCAAATATAGGTTTATGATAATAGGAAAGCAAAGGATCTGTTGATAGTAGTATAGACTGTTACAGCCATTAGAAAGAGAGACTGACCTCTATTTAGAAAAAGCTATGAACATGGCCCAGCACTTCCACTCAGAAGAATATAAACTAAAGATTTTACCAAAGGCCAATAAGGAGCTTAAGAACTTATGAAAAAAGGGTCGAGTTTAGGTTTATCTGAATGTTGCTGTAGACTCCTATAAAAGTGGCTTCCTGGTTACAAAATCTGATGGCTTTTTCTTAGCTCTCATCCTCTTGGGCTCCTCAGGAGTATTTGACATGGGTGACTTTTGCATGAACCCAGCTTCTGTCTTCGCCCTTTGTCACTGAACCATCCTGGTTCCCCTTTCACACCCTGGCTTCTCCATTCTAACAGTGTTAGTCCTTCTTCTTCCTTTTCCTCCAAGGTTGGACCATTCGATTTATTCACTAGTTGATAATTCACTCATTCATTCCGCAAATAGTAATTGAGGGCCTGGCACTGGGGAACCAACAATGACAGCCTCCTGGACACACGGAATTTACAAACTAGTGGGAAATACAAATATAAATACAGAAAGAGCAATTAGAACATAGTCAGGCAAACTGAAGATAGAAGATGTACAGGGTGTTCTGAGAGCTTACAGTGCAGGGGAGCTAACTCAATTTGGGGGTACCAGGGAATACTTCCTGGAAGAGCTGACATATAAGATGAGTCCTAAAGAAATAGACAAATTTCTGTCAGGAAGATATGTGCAAATGCAGTGTTGAGACCTCAGCTCTCTTTTCATATTATCTCTTCGTGAATATGTTTCCTTCTATACATTTATGCACCTTAACCGTCCTGCTAGACCTGTGCTGTCCTATATGGAAGCCATTAGTGCTGGCTATTGAACCCTTAAAATGTGGCTAGTGTGACTGAGGAACTGAATTAGCAGTTTTAATTAATGTTAATAAATTTAAAAACTAACATTCAATTTAGTTATTCTAAAACTGTTAAATATGTCTGGATCAACTTCGGTATGAAACTACATTTTCAGTGGTAAGCTTCATGAAATCTAAATGCAGAGCAAGAATTTCCAATGAAAATTTGCATCTAAATCGAGATGGGTTGTAAATGTAAACTATATACCAGATTTGGAGACATAGTACCAAAAAAAGAATGTAAAATATTTCATTTTTGTATGTCGATTTCATGGTGAAATGATAATATTTTGGGTGTTTATCGGGTTAAATAAAATATATTATTAGAATTTTTTTAAAAAGCCAATAAGAAGACACAAACAAAACATTCACTTCAGAATTTTTTATGGCAAAAGGAAGATGAAAGTAACCAGAAAATTCCTCTTTAGGAAAGTAGATAAAAAGTGGGGAATATAAGCCATGGAGTTCTAATGCAGCAGTTAGAAGCAGTGCACTAGATAAACAACTAGTAACTTTAGGAGATATTAGGAACATACTGCTGAGAAGAAAAGTAGGGCACAGAATAAAAAACCATGTATAACAGAATACCATTTTCCTAAGTTAAAACACATGTGTATAAAAAAACCCCTGCATATTTGACAATAACAAACAAATCAAAAAATACACATTAAACACTTATTAAATATTAAATTGAATTAAATCTAAATTGTTACTTATGGAGTGAAGAGAAGGATTTAAAAAATTGGTTGTTAACAAAAACTGATCAAGAAGATATAGAAAAATTCAATAAGCTGACAATCACTGAAAAATCGAATGTGTGAATAATTCTCCTCCCTTACCACACTCAAAACACATACCAAAGCATTAAAGACTTGCATGCAAGTTTTACTAAAACCATTAGAAAGAGATAACCGCTATTTATATAAACTGGTTTAGAAACTAGAAAGGGCAAAAACAACCTAACTCATGCTTTTATGCCTATATATGATTTTTGATACCAAATCCAGACAATTACAGTATTAGAAATGTATACATTACAAGATCGAATTATCAAATGAGCATGAATGCAAAGTATCCTAAGTATAATACAAGAATTTCAAGGCAAGCAGTATTTAAAAACATGATATAGGGTGATGTCACCAACATGGCAGAATAGACGATCACTGAATCAATACACCCCATAACCAATTAAATTACAACTTAAATTTTTCTTGTAACATAGTTGATTGGACATATCTGTGGGGTACAGAGTTGTATATCATTACCTGTGTGCAATATGTGATGCTCAAATCAGAATAATTAGTATATTCAACATTATAAAATATAATCATTTTGCATGGTCCTTTACCAATTCCTTACCTACTCCCCTCCCACTCGACCTTTCCCATCTTTGGTAACCTCAGTCCTGTTCTCTCCATTTGAAAGTTCAACATATTATTGTGATTGTTGAATCTATCATTCATTTTTAAAAAAATTATTTCTTTATTTTTTAGTTCCCATTTATGAGTGAGGACATGCAGTATTTCTCTTTCTGTGCCTGTATTATTTCACTTATAATTTTCTCCAAGTTCATCCATGCTGCTGCAAATGGCAGAATTTCATTCTTTTTTATGGCTGAGTAGTATTCCATTGTGTATATATGCCATATTATCCTTATCCAGTCATCAGTCAATGAACATTTAGGTTGATTACAACTCTTGGCTATTTTAAATAGATCCATGAAAAACATGTGCGTTCAGGTATCCCTTTGACATGATGATTTCCATTCCTGTGGGATTGCCGGCTTGTATGGTAGTTCTCTCTGTAGGTGATTGAGGAACCTCCATACTGTTTTCCATAATGACTGCACCTATTTATGGTCCCACCAATAGTGGAGGAGGTTCCCCTTTCTGCACATTCTCACCAGCATTTGTTTTCTCTGTCTTTTTGATAATAGCCAGTCTAACAGTGGTGAGGTGATATATCAATGTGGTTTTGATTTGCATTTCCCTGATGCTGAGTGATGTTGAACTTTTTTTCATGTGTCTGTTGGCCATTTGTACATCTTCCTTTGAGAAATATCTATTCAGCTCTTTTGCTCATTTTTTAATAGGGTTATTTGTTTTTTATTTTTTACTGTTGTTTGAGTTCCTTGTATATACTGTATATTAATACTTTGTCAAATGCATAGTTTGTAAATATTTTCTCCCACTCTGTAGGTTGTCATTTCACTCTGTTACTTGCTTCTATTGCTGTGCAGAAGCTTTTTAGTTTGATATAATCCCATTTGTTTATTTTTCCTTTGGTTGCCTGTGCTTTGGGGAGTAATATTCATAAAGACTTTACCCAGTCCTACTTCCTGAAGTGTTTTCCATGTTTACTTTTAGGAGTTTTATAGCTTCGGGGTTTGTATTTAAGTCTTTAATCTATTCTGAGTTGATTTTGGCATATGGCGAAAGGTAGGGGTCTAGTTTCATTCTTTTACATGTGGATGTCCAGTTTTCCCAAAACCATGTACTGAAGATGCAGTCTTTTCCCCGATGTATGTTCTTTCTGCCCATGTTGAAGATTAGTTGGCTGTAAATATATGGGTTGATTTCTGGGTTCTCTATTCTGTTCCATTGGTTGGTGTGCCTGTTTTTATACTAGTACCATGCTGTTTTGGTTACAATAGCTTTGTAGTATAATTTGAAGTCAGGAAGTGTAATGCCTCTGGCTTTATTTTATTTTATTTTATTTTTTGCTGAGGATCGCTTTGGTTATTCAGGGTCTATAGTAGTTCCACATGAACATTATAGTTGTTTTTCTATTTTTGTGAAGAATGTCATTGGTATTTCGATGGAGATTGCATTGAATCTGTAGATTGCTTTGGGTAGTATGGACATTTTAACAATGCTAATTTTTCCAATACAAGAGCATGCCTTTCCATCATTTTGCGTCCTCTTTAATTTCTTTCAATAGTGATTTGTACTTCTCATTGGAGAGATGTTTCACTACCCTGGTTAAATTTATTCCTAGGTATTTTATTTTTTGTGTGACTACTGTAAATGGGCTAGCTTTCTTGATGTCTTTTTCTGCTAGTTCATTCTTGGAGTATAAAAATGCTACTGATTTTTGCATGTTGATTTTGTATACTGTAATATCACTGAAATTGTTTATCAACTCTAAGTATCTTTCTGTAAAGACTTTAGGCTTTTCTGTATATAGGATCATGACACTGGCAAATCAGGAACAGTTTGACTTTGTGTTTCCAAATCTGGATGCCTTTTATTTCTTTCTCTTGACTGGTTGCTCTGGCTAATACTTCTAATACTATGTTAAATGGGAGTGGTGAGTGTGAGCCACCTTGTCTTGTTCCCATTCTTAATGGAAAAGCTTTCAGCTTTTCTCCATGGAGGATGATTTTGGTGGTGGGTTTGTCATATATGGCTTTACTTGTGTTGGGATACTTACCTTCTATACCTAATTTTCTGAGAGTCTTTATCATAAAGCAATGTTGAATTTTGTCAAATGATTTTTCTGCATCTACTGAGATAATCATATGTTTTTTGGTCTTGATTTTGTTGATGTGGTGTGTCACATTTATTGACTTGGATACGTTGAACCATCTTTGCATCCCTGGGATGAATCCCACTTAATCATGGGGTATAATTTTTTTTGATGTGTTGCTGTATTTTGACTGCTAATATTTTATTGAGTATTTCATCAAAAATATAGGCCTATAGTTTTCATTCGTTGTTATATCTTTGATTTTCGTATCAGAGTGATGCTGGCCTTATAGAATAAATTTGGGAGGATGGCCTCTGTTTCAATTTTTTGGAGTAGTTTGGAGAGAACTGGTTTTAACTCCTCTTTAAAGGTCTAGTAGAATTCAGCAGTCAAGCCATCCAGTCTTGCACTTTTTGTTGTTTTGGGGAGATGCTGATTACTGCTTCTATCTTGTTGCTTGTTATCAGTCTGTTTAGGTTTTCTATTTCTTCTTGGTTCAGTCTTGGTAGTTGGTATGTGTCCAGAGATTTATTCATTTCCTCCAGGTTTTCAAATTTGTTGGCATAATGTTATTTATAACAATCTCTAACGATTGTTGGTATTTCTGTGCTATTGGTTGCAATGTGTCCTTTTTCATTTCTAATTTTTGTTATTTGGGTCTTCCCTCTTCTTTTTTTAGTTAGCCTAGGTAATGGTTTGTCTATTTTGTTTATCTTCTTGAAAAAACAACTTTTTGTTTCACTAATCTTTTGTACCATTTTCGAGGTTTCCATTTCACTTAGTTCTGATATGATCTTAATTATTTCCTTCTGTCTACTGATGTGGGATTGGATTGCCCTTTTTTTAGTTCTTTGAGGAGTAGCATTATGTTGTTTATTTGAAATCTTTCTATTCTTCTAACATAAGCATTTATTGAAATAAACTTCCCTCTCAGTACTGCTTTTGCAGCCCCCCACCTGTTTGGGTATTATGTCCTTATTTTTATTAGTTCCAAGAAATTTTTGGATTTCCTGTTTAATTTCTTCTGAGACCAACATGTTCTTCAGGAGCATGTTGTTTATTTTCCATGTGTTTGTATAGTTTCCAGAGTGTTGATTGTTATTGATTTCTGGTTTTAATCCATTGTAGTCTGAGAAGATACTTGAAATGATTTCAATTTTTCAAAATTTGTTGAGGCTTTATTTGTGACCTAACATGTGGTCTATCCTGGAGAATGTTCCATGTGCTAAAGAGAATGTATATTTTGTAGTCATTGGATGAAATGTTTTGTAGAAATCTGCCAAGTCCATTTGCTCTAAAGTGTAGTTTAAATCCTGTGTTTCTCTTTTGATTTGTTGCCCAGATGATCTGTCCAATGTTTAGAGAGGGGTGTTCAGGTCCCCAGCTATTACCATATTTGGGTCTCTTTCCTTAGGCCTAATAGTGTTTGCTTTATATATCTGTGTGCTACAATGTTGGGTGCATAAATATTTATGATTGTTACATCTTCTTGCTGGATAGATCCCTTTATCATTATATAATGACCTTCTTTGTCTCTTTTTATAGTTTTTGGCTTAAAGTCTATTTTATCTGATATAAGAATAGCTACTTCTGCTCATTTTTGGTTTCCATTTGCATAGTACATCTTTTTCCAGCACTTCACTATTAGTGTATGTGTGTCTTTACAGGTCAGGTGAGTCTCTTGCAGACAGCATATAATTGTGTCTAGCTGTTAGTCCAATCAACCAGTATTTGTCTTTTGAGTGAAGAATTTAACCCATTTACATTTAGGGTTTTTACTGAAAGGTATTATGTTACTTCTATCAATTTTCATTTGGATGTTTTAAATATCTTTTGTTTCTTTCTTTCCCTTTTTTGTTTGTCTTTGGTGTTTGCTGGTTTGGGGAGGTGGCAAGCTAAAGTTTCTTTCTGTTTCTTGTTTGCATTTTTGTTCTGCCAGTGGGATTTTGTACTTTCTTGTGTATTCATGACTATCTTTTTTCTGGATTCCAGATGTAGGACTCCCTTGAAGATTTCTTGTAGGAGTGGTCTTGTGGTGATGAACTCTTGTAGTTTTTGTTTGTCTGGGAAATACACTATTTCTCCTCCATTTCTGAAGGATAGCCTTGCTGGGTATAGCATTCTTAGCTGGCAGATTATTTTTCTTTTAGTATTTTGAACATATCATCCCACTCTGATCTGGCCTATAGAGGTTCTGTTGAGAAGTCTGCTATTAGTCTGATGGGAACTCCCTCATAGGTGACTTGATGCTTTTCTCTTGCTGTTTCTAGGATTCTCTCTTTATCTTTGAGTTTTGCCAGTTTGGCTATAATATGCCTTATGGAATACATTCTTATGTTTAATCTGATTAGGAATCTTTGAGTCTCCTGGATCTGAAGGTCTGTGTCTCTCCCTATACTTGGGAAATTTTCCATTTTTATGTCATTAAATATGTTCTCAGTACCTTTTCTTTTCTCCTCCCCTTCATGAATAACCATGATTTGGATGTTTGTATGTTTAAGGTTGTCTGCTCTCTCTTTTAGGTTTTCTTCATTTTTAAAAAATCTTTTTTTATCCACTTGAGTTATTTTGAAAAGACTGTCTCCAAGATCAGAAATTCTTTCTTCTGCTTTCTCTAGCTTGCTGCTTAAGTTCTCAGTTATGTTTCTTATTTCTTTGAATGACTCCTTCAGTTCCATGAGTTCTGCACATTCTTTTTTAAAGTATTAATCTCTTTATAAATTTCATCCTTCATATCATGGATAGTTTTGCTCAGTTTATTGTGTCATCTTGTTATCTCATTGAATTTTCGTAAGATTTTTACTCAGAATTCGTTTTCAGTCATTTCAAGGGTTTCTTGCTCTATGAGGTCTGGTACTGGAGAAATTACTGTATTCCTTTGGTGGACTCATATTTTCTCTTTTTTTTTTTTATTTCTACTATCTCTGCATTGATGTCTTGTCATCTCATAGAGCAGTTTCTTCTTTTATTACTCTCCTTCCCTGAACTGCACTGACCCTTATTGTGTCAATGCAGTCAAGTGGTCAGTGGTCCACATGCATGGCAGCAGTGGCTGCTGCAGCTTCTGCTGTGGTAGCAGGCTGCCCATGTGGCAGCAGTGGCTCTAGTATTGGCAGGCTGCTCACATTACAATGGTGGCTGTCCGGCAGCACCAGTGGTGGCAGTGACTGCACTAGTTGTGGTTGCAGCAGCTGACCTGCCCGCTTGGCTGTGGTGTCCACAGTGGCAGCCCATGCAGCTACACTGTCTGCAGTGACAGTAGGGTTAATTCACAGTGGCAGCACTGGCGTCTGCAGCTGCAACTGCCTTCCTGGCATCTAGCATCTGGAACTGCCTTCCTGGAATCTGTGGTGTTCTTGGAGTCAGCAGGGTTACTTCAAGGGGGTGGCAGCAGCACTGGTAGCTGCATCTGAATCCCTTGCATCTGTGGCATCCACTGCAACAGTGGGGTTATCTTGTGGGGATGCCAGTGGCACTGGCAGCTGCAACCATCTCCCTTGTGTCTGCATTGTCCTTGGCAGCAGCAGGGTCACCTTGTGGAGGTGACAGCAGTGCTGGTGGCTGCAATTGCCTCCCTCATGTCTGCAGTATCCTTGATGGCAGCAGAATTATCTCATGGCAGTGGCAGCAGTGCTGGTGCCTCTAATTTATGACTATTAAAATAAAGAAATTGTCATGTGATTATTGAAACTTGGGGAAGAGGAGGAGAGACCCACTGAATCTGTAAAGGTGTGGAAAGCTGCAGTGAGTGCGAGGAAGGATTACCCTGATCAGACCCAGCCCTACCTGCTCATGGAACAGCTACCAGCACAGGGAGCAGCTACCTAAAAACCGTACAGCCACAGCAGTACCTTTTGCATGAAGTTACCTGGAGTCTGTAGGTAAGAAAGATAACATGACCACTAGCAATACAGCAAAAAAAGTCATTTCAGAATGTACCATCCAATTACCCAGTCCATAAAAGCTGCTCACAAGCTTCCCCTGTGTCCACATTGGAAGGAGGGCCATGGTTAATGGGAGGAAGAAATCACCCAGAGGTCAGTGAGTCTTCACAGAGGACTCATGTGCAGTCTGCCTAACTGGAATTGTTTGAAGTGCCCTGAGGGGTTAATCCACAGGAGTGCATCAGGAAGCAGCGTACATAACTGAACTACCTTCTGATCAGCAAGGGTGCCACACAGTGGAGACAGTGTGACAGAACAGAAGGGGTCACGCTTTGCGGGAAAGACTCGTTCCTAGGCCAGAATGACCACACAGACCAATGGAATTTGGGGTGACCCCACATGAAGCAGAAGTGAATAAAAGGCTGACATTTAAAATTCAGTACACACAAAAAGTTTTTCCCAGTCTGAGAGACAACAATAAAGCAACAATTTAGCTCAAGCACAGAGTTCAAGTTCTGCTCCCCCCCAGGAAATTTTCCCCAATCCAGGAATTAATTAAAGGATGGAAAATAAGTTCCAGTGCACTTTTTAGTGGTGGTGGTTACTATTAATCCACTAAGAATGGAAAAAAAAAAATCACATACCAGAGAGAAAATTCTGACATTAAGCAGGAAACATCTAATATAACTAAAGAACACCTACAAAACCTAAAATAAGTATCTGTCATCTCAAATGCCCAGGTAGCAATGTAAAGATACAAATATTGAGAAAGAATGGAAAAATATGACACTACCATGGAAAACCAGCAAACCGCCAGAAATGGACCCAGAAGAACAGCAGACTTATGGGATGTCTTACAGAGAATTCAGAATAATCTTTTTAAAGATGTTTAGGGAGTCACAGGAAAATACAGATAGAAAATTGAACGACATCTGGAAAGCAATCCATCAGCAGAACAAGCATCTTGACAAACAAATAGAATCAATTTTAAAAAATAGGAATTCTAGAAATAAAGAATATAAACAACTGTATGTGAGCAAACTGGAAAACCTACAAGAAATGGATAACTTCCTGGCACATACAACATGCCAAGATTTAATCATGAAGAACTAGAAAATCTAAACAGAACAGCGATGACTAATGAGATTGAAGCAGTAATAAAAAGTCTCCCAACAAAGAAAACCCCAGGACCAAATGGCTTTATTGCTGAATTCTACCAAAATTTAAAGAACTAACACCAATTTTTCTCAAACTCTTCCAAAGATTGAAGAAGAGGAAATATTCCCAAACTCATTCTATGAGGCCCACTTTAACCTTAACAAAAGCAGAAAACGATACAACAAAAAAAGTAAACTACAGACCACTAGCCCTAATGAACACATATTTCGAGATCCTCAATAAAAGACTAACAAACAGAATCCAACAAGACATTAAAAATATCATTCACCATGATAAAGTGGGGTTCATCCCAGGGATACAGGATGGTTCAACATACGATAATCAGTAAATGTGATACATCACATCAACAGAATGAAGGGAAAAACCATATGATTATTTCAATAGATGCAGTAAAAGCATTTAATAAAATCCAACACCCCTTCATGATAAAAACTCTCAACAAACTAGGTATAGAAGTAATGTACCTCAACACAATAAAGGCCATATCTGACAAACCCATAGCTAATATCATACCAAATGGACAAAAATTGGAGGCTATTCCTGTAAGATCTGGAACAAGACAAGAATGCCCACTTTCCCCACTCACTCAAATTCTAGCCAGTGCAATAAGGCAAGAGAAAGCAATAGAGGGCATCCAAATTGGAAAAGAGGAAGTCAAACTCACCCTATTTGCAGATAACATGATCATATACATAGAAAACCCTAAAGATTCCATGATAAATTACTAGAACTAATAAATGAATTCAGTATAGAGGCAGAATACAAAATCAACGCACAAAAATCAATAGACTTTCTATAAGCCAATAACAAAATAGCTGCAGAAGACATCAAAAAAAGTAATACAATTCACAATAGCTAACAAAAAAATGAAATGCCTAGGAGTAAATTTAACTAAGTAGGTTAAAGACCTGAACAATGAAAACTATAAAACACTGTTGAAAAAATTGAAAAGAATACAAATAAATGGAAAGATATTCCATGTTCATGGGTTGGAAAAATTTACATTACCAAAATGTCCATATTACCCAAAGCAATCTACACATTCAATGTAATCCCTATCAAAATACTAATGATGTTCTTCACAGAAATAGAAAGAAGTAATCAAATTTGTATGTAACCACAAAAGACCTATATAGCTAAAGCAACCTTGAACAAGAAGAGTAAAGTTGGAGGCATCACACTTCCTGACTTGAAAATATATTATAAAACTACAGTAACCAAAACAGCATGTTGCTGAGATAAAAATAGACAAATAGACCGGTGGAACAGAATAGAGAACTGAGAAACAAAGCCATGCCGTTATGGCCAACTGATTTTTGACAAAGGTGTCAAGAATATGAAGTGAGGAAAGGACAGCCTCTTCAACAAATAGTGCTGGGAAAACTGGATATTCACATGTAGAAAATTGAAACTAGACCTTTATCTCTCACCATACACAAAAACCAACTCAAAATAGATCAAAGACCTAAATTTAAGACCCCAAACTATGAAACTACTTGAAGAAAGCATAGGGGACATTCTACACAAAACAGGAGTAGGCAGCACTTTTTTCAGTGAGACTATAAGTGCACACACAACTAAAACAAAAATACACAAATGGGACTACCTCAAACTAAAAATCTTCTGCACAGCAAGGAAGAAACACTATCAACAAAGATACAACCTACAGAATGGGAGAAAGTGTTTGCAAACTACACACCAGATAAGGGGCTAATATCCAGAATATATAAGGAACTCAGACAACTCAACAGCAAAAACCAAATAGCCAAAAAAAAAAAAAAAAATGGGCAAAGGACCTGAACAGACATTTGTCAAAAGAAGACATATGAATGGCTAAGAGGTACATTTAAAAATGCTCAACATCACTACTCATCAGAGAAATGCATATTAAAATCGCAATGAGATATCACCTTACTCCAGTTAGAGTGGCTATTATCAAAAAGACAGAAAATATCAAATGATGGTGAAAATGGGGAGAAAAGGGAACTTGCCTACATTGTTGGTGAGAGTGTAAATTGGTACAGCCATTGTGGAAAAGAATATGGAGGTTCCTCAGAGATCTAAAAATTGAACTACCTTATGACCCAGCAAACTTACTACTGGGTATTTACCCAAAGGAAATAAAATCAGTATTTCAAAGAGACATACCCATGTTCATTGCAACTCTATTCACAATAGCCAAGAGATGGAATCAACCTAAATGCCCACCAACAGATGAATGGATGAAAAAACTGTGGTATATACACACAATGGAACACTATTCAGCTATTTACAAAAAAAAAAAAGAAAGAAAGAAATACTGCCATTTGCAGCAACATGGATGGAAGTGGAAACCCTCGTGTTAAATGAAGTAAGCCAGGCACAGAAAGACAAATACCGAATGATCTCACTCATATATGGAATCTAAAAAAAAAAACAAACAAACATGTGATTCTCATAGGAGTAGAGATTTGAATAATGGTTACCAGTGGTTGGGAGAGGACAGGGTGCGGGAGGAGGGGAAGTTGTGGATCAATGGGTACAAAGCTATATGCTAAGTGAATCAATGTACAGTATATGCATGTATTGAAAAAACACACTGCACCCACAAATACTTACACATAAATGTTAATAAAAAAGACGACATAATACAATATACTAGCATTTTTCCCAAGAATGAAAGAATGGTTCAGAACTGGAAAATCCAATTATGTATATTGCTGTATTAACAGATTAAAAGAAAACCACATATCATCATTACTTTTAGAACCCTAAAATCCATACAATCAAATCCAACATGATTAAAAATGCTGTTAGGAAATCAGGAATGAAGTAAACCTCCTTAATCTGAATTATAAAAATCTACCTATTTTGAGCCTTAAAATATTTAGGTATATTTACTATAGCAGCCTATCCTATGCTAATTAGTGCAAAACCTTCAACAGTATGTACCACCAAAATAAGGAAAAACAAAGGATCCTACCTTTATCCTCAGGAAACCCGCTTAAAATACACTGGAAAAGATAAGTTAAAGATTATATAATGGAAAAAATATATACTAAGTAAGTATTAATCAAAAGAAATCTGGACTGGCTATATTATCAGACAGAGTAAACTTCCTCATAAAAAATATTAGAAAGGATAAATAGTGTATTAGTCCGTTTCTGTTGCTTACAACAAAATAGCTGGAACTGGGTAATTTATAAGAAATAAATATTTATTGCTTATGGTTCCAGAGCCTGGTAAATCCAACATCCAGGGAAGACATCGAATGAGGGTCTTGTTTGGTGGCAGCTTTACAGCAATGCAGGGGTCTCACATGGCAGAAAATGGAAGAGCAGAGAGAAGAGATTCTCACGTCCTCTCCTTTTAAAGCCCTCAGAACCACAGCCCTGACCACCATCATCAATCAATTCACTATGGAATGGTCCAACAATCTAATCACCTCCCCAAGGCCCCACCTTTCAATCATCACAATAGGGTTTCCCACTCTCTCAACACTGTCAAGTGGGGGTTGGTTTCCAATACCTCAAACTTTGGGGGATATAATTTAAGCTTCACTGAGTTTGGGGGGGGGGCATTCAATCCAGAGCAAAGAGGATTTACAAAATGATAAATGAGTCAATTCACCAAGAAGATAGAATTATCCTATATGTGTATGTACCTCACAAGAGTGCTACAAAATGCAAGCAAAAATTGATAGAACTGAAAAACAGAAATAGACAAACCTACAAATATAACTGGAGACCACAACTCCTCTCTCAGTAATAGACAGAAGTAGTAGACAGCACACCAGCGAGGATAGTGAAGAACTGAATAACAGCATCAGCCAACTGGATATAATTGAAATATACAGAACCCAACAACAGTAGAGAATTCATTCTTTTGAAGTGCACATGAAATATGAAAGAGTCACCAAGATAGGCCATATTTTGAGCCATTAATCAAACCTTAACAAATTTACAAGAATAGAAATCACACAGATAAGAATGTTCTCTGACAAAACAGAATTAAACTATAAATCAAGAGATAAATATATCTGGAAAATTCCCAAATAGTTATAAATTAAACAATCCACTTATTCATAAGCCATGACTCAAATAGGAAGTCTCAAGGAAGCTACAAAAATGCTCTTAGAACTAAGGGAATTTAGTATGTTTGCATTATACAATGTCAATATACAAATTCATTGTTTTTCTATATGCCAGCAATAAACAATTGGATTCAACATATTAAAAGATAGCACCATTTATGATAACACCAACAAGATTAAATACTGAGATATAAACCTAACAAAATATGTGAAGGATCTATATACTGATATCTACAAAAGGTTGATGAAAGAAATCAAAGAAGTCCTCAATAAATTGAGAGAGATATTATGTTCATGGATTAGAAAACTCAATATTATTGAAATGTCACTTCTTCTAAATTAAGCTATAAATTCAGCAGAAAGCCAATCAAATTCCGAATAAACTTTTTGTAGGTATCTATAAGCTGGCTCTAAATATTATATTTACAGGCAAAGAAACTAGAATGCCCAAAATAATTTTGAAAAAATACAAAGTTGGAGGACTGACACCCATTTATTCAAGACGTATTGTAAGTTACAGTAATAAAAACAGTGTGTATTGGCACATGGATTGTTACACGGATTAATAAAACAGAATAGAGAACAGAGAAATATCTTGATTGGGGTATAATTGAGGTGTACAATAAACTGCATATATTTGAAGTGTGTAATTTCATAAAATTTTACCTACATACATAACCATGAAAATAATACCACAACCAAGATAATGAACATATCCATTACTGCAAAAACTTTCCTTGTACCATTTCGTCCTTTCTATTTCTCCCCACACTCCATTCTTGTCTCCAGGCAACCAGTGATCTGCCTTCTGTCACTATAAATTAGTTTTTATTTTCTCAAATTGTATACAAATGGAATCATACAGTATAGATTCTTAATTGGTTTTGGTTTTTCACTTATATAAATATTTTGAGATTCATCCATGATGGTGTGTATATCCATTGTTTGCTCCTTGATATTGCTGAGAATTCCATTTTACAGATATACCATAATTCACCTTTCTGTCTTTTGGCAGCTGGCTGCTACAAGGATGGAACCCTGGATCTTGGTGTTATTAGCACAATGCTCTAACCAACTGAGCCAACTGGCTAGTCCCCATAATTCACCTTTTGATGGACATTTGTCTTGTTTCTGGTTTAGGGCCACTACAAATAAGTTTGACACGAACATTTGTGTACAAGTGTTTGGGCATATGTTTTCATTTCCCTTGGAGTAGAATGAGTAGGTTCTATGGGGGTACATGTTTTAACTTTTTACAGTGTAGGAGAGTTCCAGTTGCTCAACATCTTCTCCAACACTCAGTATAGTAGGTCTTTTTAATTTTAGACATTCTAATAGATGTGTGGTCAATTGATTTTTGACAAAGGTGCAAAACTAATTCAATGGAGGAAAAGCAGTCTGAAACAACTGGATATCCATATGCAAAAAAAAAAAAAAAGAAAGAAACTTGATCCATAGCTTGCACTCTACATAAAAATGAACTTAGTAGGAACACAGACCTAACGTAAATCCTAAGACTACAAAATTTCTAGAAGAAAGTATCAGAAAAAATCTTTTAGAACTTGGAATAGGGAAATTTTTCTTAAATATGACACCAACAATGCCATCCATAAAAGAAAATATCGACAAATTGAATGTCATAAAAATTAAAACTTCAGCTCTTTACATGACACTGTTAAGCTAATGAGAAGAAAAGCAACAGACTGGGAGAAAATATTTGCAAATCACATTTCAGATAAAGAACTTGTTTTTAAAATATTATTTTATAAACAATAAGGAAACAACTTAATTTTTAAAATGGACAAGATTTGAACAGACATGTCACTAAAGACATATGAATAGCAAATATACCCATGAAAAGATGCTTATTATCATTAGTAATCAGGTAAATGCAAATTAAAACCACAATGAGATACTGCTGTATACCATTAGCTAACCTCAAAAAAATCCTTCATAATACAAGTGCTGGTGAGGGTGTTGAGCAACTGGAACTCTCAAACAGTGCTGCTGGAAATGCAGAATAGTACAGATAATTTGGAAAAGTTTGGCAGTTTCTTATAAAGTTAAATTTACACCCACAATATGATCCAACAATCCCACAAGAAATGAAGATATATGCTTCACAACCCTATATGCAAATTTTGATAGCAGTTTTTTTTTTTTTTTTTGTCTTTTTTTTTGTGACCGGCCGTACCACGTTCAGCCAGTGAGCGCACTGGCCATCACTATATAGGATCCGAACCCGCAACGGGAGCGCTCCTGCGCTCCCAGCGCCGCACTCTCCCAAGTGCACCACGGGGGTCGGCCCGATAGCAGCTTTTTTCATATTCGCCAAAATTTAGAAGGACTCTTTCAACAGTTAAATGGATAAACACACTGTAGAACATACATACCATGGAATGCTATTCAGCAACAAAAAAACACAAAATGCTGAGTCACACAATAACATGCCTCAATCTTAAATACATTATGCTAAGTGAAAGAAAATAGAAACCAAAAATCTATGTATTCTATAATTCCATTAATATGAAATTCTGGATAAGGCAAAACTATTGGAATGGGAAAAAAATTAGTAGTTTCTAGGTATTGTGAATAGGGAGAAGGGTTGACTACAAAAGGGCATCATGTCCTACACCTTGTTTTGGGAGGTGGTTACACAACTCTGTGCATTGGTCAAAACTCCAGAAAACTGTACACCAAAAAATAGTGGACTTTATTGTATATAAAATTGAAAATAAATAATTTTTAAAAGAAAAAATGAGTAATTCATAAAAGAAGAAATCTAAATGACCAATAAACTTATGAAAATATTTTCAACCTTAATAATACCAGGAAATGCAAATAAAAAAACTGTGAAACAAACAAAATTATTACATTGTGTAATGCGAATATGCTAATTATCCCGGAAAAAAATTAACTACTCATAAACTACTAGTATTAACTTCTCATAAACTACTAGTAGAAGTGAGAATTGATACATTCTAGAGAGCAATTTGGTAATATTTTGTAAAGTCAAAGATACATATAACCTTTGACCTAGCAAATTTGCTTCTTAGTTTGAACCTAGAGAAAATCGAGTACTTGTGCACAAAGAGATATGCAAAAGAATGCCAAGTACAGCATTATTTGTAATATCAAACACTGGAAGTAATTTCTATGTCAATCAAAGGAAAATGTATGAATAAATCTGTGATATATTGATATGATAGAATGGTATATAGCATTTAAAATGCACGCACAAAAGCAAAGTATATCAAATAAATATTAGTAACAAAATGTTGAGTGAACAAAACAAGCTACAAAATAACACATATGGTGTGATATTTATATAAAATTTGAAGACAAGTAAAACAATACTACATATTGTTTATTGATAAACAAGTACTTAGTAGTAGTTTAAAAACTTGTAGAGGAATAATAAATACTAAATTTGGGTTAGTGGTTACCACTGAGGAGGGCTGAAAAGGAATGAGGTCTGGGAGGGCCACAAAGAGGTCTTCTACTGTATATATGTTTATTTCTTTGAAATAAAAGTACTAAGCAAATTTGGAAAAATGCTGAGAATTTATTTGTTTTCTTATTCTGTTTCACAAAAAAATCAATAAATAGAAACTTATTCATGTAAAGATGTCCATGCACCATCAAAAATCATCTCTCATAGCAGCATGGTTCATGTGCCACTCTTTGGGAAACAATGCTCTAGTGGCTTAGAACAGACTACAGAACTTGGGTTTGAATCTTGCTTCTACCATGTACTAGCTGCGTAGACTTAAGCAATTTACCTAATCTCTTTAAGCTACAGTTTCCTCTTTGTTTCGTTGGGTTAACATCTATCTCATAATGTAGTTATGAGCATTAAATAATGATTTAGGGATAGTCAGGAAAGATAATGCCTTCAAAACAGACATTTTCTGATTCACAGGAAGTACTAATAATGGGAGTTGTTGCTGAATCATTTATTACCTATGGGGTAAAGTCAAGAAAGACGTTCTAGAAAAAGTGATACTTGATTTGAATCTCAAAGGACCTTAAAGAATTAGCCAGTTGTGGAAAGGACTCGAGGGGTATTTTATACAAAAGGGACAGAATTTCATGTGGCAGAAACATGATAGAACAAACTTGGGGCGCATCCATTACCAAAGCTAAATATTTAATTTTTGTAGTCAGTCTTAGTCTCTGACACATTTCAACTCCACACTTGGGTGTATCCATTACAAAGCACAGCATAAGTCAAAACATACTTTGGAGATGATGATGAATGGTTTTAAGATGAGTGGAAAGAATGGTGACCTGTGGGAAGCAATAATTTATCTAGACTTGAACAGATTGTGTAGTCAAATGCTAAAAACAGAACTGGAGGGAAACGTGGTGAACACATCTATAGATCATCTTCCTTTTCTCTACTTTTATTTCTCTGTTTTCCCTAATATCTTCATTTTCCAGATGCACTCTGGAAAACTACTCTGTTAAAAGAGTGTTACTCAAATTATAAACCTTAGACAAGATTGATATAACTGACAAAATTAGCTTTTTGTTGGGTTCAATGGCTGAGCAATGGACTGAATCACTGCCTGGCTGTCTGAAATAACATTAGTAACCAGACTGGGAACTTGTAGACCTGGCTATATTATGTTATCTTCGGAGCAAAACCATTTGGAATGATTCTAATGCAGTAAAGGCTGGCTTTTATGACAGTCAAAAAATTAAAATTGAACAGAAAATGATTGATGTGGTGGTGCCACATAGCTGTAACTTAACTGTAACACTTTTTTTCTTACGAATAAAAAAAAAATAGAACTGAACAGGGAAAGTAATAAAATAGCAGAAGGACCTGTGGAATAAATCAAAATTCTGTGGCCACATCACTGCAACACCATACCCAAGCTGTCTTGCTAGTCATATCATATTAGCAACTGTATATGAGATGGGTAAGACCAGTTCACTTGAGCCAATTCTCTTTTCAATACCTATGTCCTCGGGTGGGGGGAAGGAGAACCAAAACTCTAGTAGTAATTACCTATCCGGTTCTATGAAGGGAACTGATATTGGAGCCAAGGCAACAGTTTTCCCCTTGGTCCAAACTTCTGAAAATGACAGTTTTTCAAAGATGTCCAAAATCAACGAGGTGCAAGGAAGAAAATGGTTATTTAAAAGCCAGCACAGTCAAGAATTTAGAACAGTTGTGTAGCTTGGTTTAGCAACCTGAACACACCAGCCTCCCAAATGACATGGGGACACGGGGGAGGGGGCCGGGTTATGGCTTGGCTAATGCTGCCATAAATTGTTCTTCTAAGTATATTTGTTTGACAACCCATGAAAATATCCATAGAGCTGTTTTTTTTCAGAAAACATAAAATGGAAATTGCTGGTTTTCAAGGGGTGAAAAGTTCCACAAAAATACATTTTTAAAAGGTGGAGAAGTAAATTTTACCAAAATATATTAGTTTTGTTTTTTTTTAAACTTTATAAAGTAACTTTTATTTCATTCAAGCCGTAAAACATGTCCCCCTCTTGAAATAAGCGGGCAGTTTTCCATTTTAGATGAAAAAGACTAGCACAGAGACCCCCCTGCCTGGCCAAGGTCACGCGGCGAGGAGGCTAAGCCAGCAGCTGGGGCCTGAGGTCTGAGAGGACCTGGCAGCCTGTGTCCAAGGTCAGCCTTGGTCCATAGTGAGACCCTGACGGCCACCGCCAGGCTCATCTCCTGCAGGGCCACGCACACGGGATTTCCACTCTTGTACCCGCCAGGTCCATGGCGCTGAAGCACTTACATCCAAAGGTGAACGTGGTGGACGGATGCATCACGCCTTAAGTCCCCAAAAGCAGCAGCAGATGACAGCGGGGAGGTGAGGTGCCGATTGTGGGTCCCGATTGTGGCCTCAAGGACGGAGTGTGTGGCCACGTGCTGGTGGTAGAGAGAGAGAAGGAGGATCTCTCCAGTCAGACGACCCCACCGACCTTTCCGAGGCGTCGTAGAGCCGGTCCTCGGGCACGCAGTGCAAGAAGGAAAGAGAAGCATCAATCATTGCTGGTGGCTCCGCTCCAGGTTGTGAATTTTCCATTCCTATTAATGAACCTAAAGGCAAGCCATTTCATATTAACTGGAACCCCAGAACCCCCCTAGATGATCTCCAAGAGAATATGCACATATATAATGTTATAACATTTTACTCTTTATTGCCCATATCTCTAACAATTCCCTAAGCACTTTGCACATATATTCATGAATTTTCATACCTCATTTTGAGGTGGCCAGAGAAGAAAACAGAACCTGAAACAGGTAACAGACTTTCTCACTCTCACACTGTGGGCGAGCAGACGAGGAAAATGGAGGAAGGTCAGGGAGCCTCTTTTAGATTTCTCTGGGAGGTTAGAAGCAGATGGAGAAATCCTTGAAACCTAGACATGGGGAATCAGAATGGGGGAAAGAATTTGAGAAGGACAATTCTTCATACTATTAATTAAACAAATCATATAAATCAGAAGTGCAAATACAGCTCCAAAGGGAGAATGTGAGAATGTGCAGTTTTTGGGAGTAGAGACTGCTTGTTTTACTTTATTGCCTTACAAAAGGGACAAAAAAAAAGCTGGTTTGACAGAAATGCTAAAAGTTTAGCGTTTTAGTTGAAACTTATTTTCCAGAACCACACCAACAGTAGCATTTGTGCATGAAATGTCGCCTTGCATTCTTCAGCATCTCAGGCATATTTAAACCAGAGGAGTGGGAAAAAATTTAGGATCATGGTCCCATTCTACTTTGTCATAAGTCTTTTCCATGCCATGTACATTAAGACTGCAGTTGTTTCTAGAGGGTGATTGTGGGCCTTCTGATTACAGAAAGAGAGCAGAGACGTGTTTTGTGCTCCAAAATGTCATCTGTCACTATCTCCCAGGAAAGAAGGTAAGTCTGTGAAAGGCTGTAAACAGCTTGCAGAACCATAATAGGAACTTTTTTGGTAATTAAGAGCTAAAGGAAATATTCATGTGATATCCAAGACCACCAAGAAAGGATCTGACTGTTGCTTCCTGAAAGCTTGTCTTTTGGTGTTCAAGCTGGAGTTGCCTTTTTGAAGGCAATCCTTCTTTTGATCTGCTGCCGCCCTTGCTACTCTGCTAGGGTCTCCGATCCCTTTCCTCGCAGATATTCATGTGCTATATCAAAGCAATTATTCAATAGCACAGTTCTGAAGTTGAGGAGGGCAGCATCTTATACTTCACTATACTGTGCAAATGCTCCACTCTACCCAAAATGACCAAAAAGTCTCAAAGCCAGAAGTCTGGAGCCCTAAAGGCCACAATCCTTCATTGGACTAATTTGAATTTTTGTTTATTTTCAATATCTTTAGATTTGATAATAAAACAATATATTCTTACTGTAAAATAGAATTCAAATAATAACAAACGTATAGATTTTAAAAAATAATCACGTATACTCCCTTCCTTCAACACTTCCCTTCCACCAGAAAACTCTTAATAGTTTGGGACATAGTCTTGTAAACCCCCTTCAGTGCTTATAAACATATCTATGCCTTGTTCAAATCTCTCTATATTTTAAGAGAATAAATGATATCAGAGTGTTTTGAAACTTGCTTTTTTCCCCCACTTTATATAACTTGAACATTTTCTACATTAGTACATTTAGAAGTATTTTATTTTTTAAGCTTTTATACTGTCACACTGTGTGAATATGCCATAATTTATTTAACCATATTGATGAATGTATGGGTTATTTTTCCAATGTTTGCTATTACAACCACATCAGCAATGAAATGTGTGCACATTTTTGTTTAAAAATTTCTGTTTCTCTGATTATGAGAATGGCATATGTTCACTCTAGAAAGCCTGGAAAATGCGGAAAATTGTAAATAAGAAAATTAAAAACACCAGGAATCCTACCACTAAAATATAAACATTGGTGACGTTTCGGTATGTAGTCATTTGGTCTTTTATCTGGGCAAAAGAATAAAAGGGTGGCTACCTGTGTGTATATATATATATATATACATTTTTTTTTACTATATTGAGATAGCACTAGATGTAACAAATCCTGTTCACAGTCTAATATGCATTGTATCCTTCTCCCTTACTAAAGAAATCCGATTCAGTCCAGTATAGTAATGTTCCCAGCTAAAAACCAATGTTTCCCAGTTAGTTGAAGTAAGAGGTAACCGTGTGACATGGTTCTGCATGAACGAGATGTAAGGGAAAGTTTACCAGAGATTTCTGGCAACATTTTGCTTTCTTGATATAGGCAGCACCAATTCTCCCTTATTTCCTTTTTCTTTTAATGACTTGAAGCATGCTTGTGAAGCTGGATGTGAAGCAGCCACCTTATGTCCGTGAGGTGACAAAAATGAGGACAAAAGCCATAAGCTAAGAATGGTACAATGAAAAGATAGAAGGAGCCTGGGACATTGGTGACATTGTGGGGACACTGCACAAACTTTGGACATTCTACCTCCATATTTTTGGTAATATATTTTTAAAAACTATTTGAAAATCCTACTACAGTCAGAGTTCGAGTACATATAAATAAACATAATCCCCGATATTCTGTATATGTAGGGTTTTTATCCTACTTCATTCATTTAACATTACATAGTGAGCATTTCTCCATGACATTAAATATTTCTTAAAAGCAAAATTTTTAATGGCAGCATAAAGTGTCTTTGTATAGGTGTACTGCTATTTATTTAACCATTCAATTGTTGAGGTTTTTGGTTATTTCTAATTTCTAATTTAATATATAACAGAATTGCTATGGATAAATATTAATTTTGATTACATGTTTGTTTTCTTAAGATAGGATTGGGATTGTGATATAAGAGAGAAAAACAATTTTTTTTGTCCTTTTTTTTTTTTTTTTTTTTTGGTTTTTT
>NW_007727846.1:209262-219294 GCF_000696425.1 Galeopterus variegatus | reverse complement strand
CCTATATAGGATCCAAACCCGCAGCGGGAGCGCTGCTGCACTCCCAGCGCCGCACTCTCCCGAGTGCGCCACAGGCTCGGCCCGAAAAACAATTTTTTATCATTTTAATAAATACTATTTTCCTGAAATATTTTTTTCAAGTTCACTCTCCAAACAGCAGCAATGTATTAGAATAGTATTTCAAAACATCTTCAACAGCACTTAGAATTTTTTGTCTTTGACAATAGGTGAATAATAGTATTTTATTATCTCCCCCCTCAAATTAATCTCCTCTTAAAACATTATAAACGATAAGCATTTTCAAACACATTATAATCACATATTACAAGTGAAATATATGAGTCATATGACATCTTTCAGACATACTATTAAATTTTACTATAGGGCTTAATGAACTCATGGTTTCCTTGCATGTTTTGCAAGTTAAGAAGTGATCTCCCCATTTCCTAGGTGATTACAGGCTTTGTTTTGATGTCCTTTAATCTTCATGTATACATTTATCTTCCCTGCATATATTACTGGGATATTTCTTTAGAGTAATAATAATTTCATAATAATAACTAATATAAAATACTACTATGAGCTAAGCACTATCCTAAGTGTTTTACATATTAATTCACTCAAGCCTCATAACAACTGCATGAGATAGGTACTATTATTATCTTCATTTTACAGAGGAGGAAACAGAGACACAGAGGAAAAGTAACTAGGTCCAGGTTTTACAGTTTATAAAGGCTGAAAGTTGCTTATGAACTGAGGCAGTCAAGCTCCAGAGTCCATGCTGAATATTAGTGTAAGATGCTGTCTTACCAATAGCTGGCCAGTTAGTTCACTTGGTTAGAGCATTGTGCTGATAACAGCAAGGTCAAGTGTTCAAATCGCCATGCTGACCAACCGCTAAAAAAAAGATGCTATCTTAAAGACTGTGCTACTGTTTTATAAGAGTTATCAAACAGCTGGTGAGTCGTTTGCAATGCGTTTAAATGTAATCAAAGCTCTGTACTTACTATAGCCCACAGAGACAGCTTTCAATCATGTTCTTTCATTAACTTTTATGAACTTAGACAAGTCCTTTTACCTCCCTGAGTCTGTTTCTGAGTCACTTTCTAGTACATGTATGGCCATTTGGAATGGTCTTATGTCTGAAAATTATTTACTTTGTTGTGGTCCAATCAACTGCTCTGTAATCAGTATCAATGATAATTAGAAAACCCTAAATCAATCTGAAAATGATTGATTCTGTAGCTCCGTGTTGGCATGGCCCTTAGGTGAACTGCAGACTTCAACCAAACAGCTATCTCAGGAGAGCTGGTTGCTCCCTAGAGCTGCAGAACTGCCAGGAGGAAGCAATGGGAAGGCGGAGCTTGAGGGGAGCCAGAAGGGAGAATGCAGCCAGCTGCTGAGGACGACCAGCCAAGGTGGCTTCTGTGGAGCAGTTCTCTGATGAGAAAGAGAAATTGGAACTCTAACAAGGGCACCCTTTATGCAGCATTGTGTCCCCACTTCTCATTCTGAGGCTTTTAAGGACTTGGTTTTTTATGAAGTTGTATATTGCTTTTTGTGAAAGTCACCATATCACAGTTACTTCTGTACTCCAAATCAAAGTTCATTAAGTACTGAGAAAACTTCACAGAAAAGCACTTTACTGGTTCTAATGAATAAGGTGATGGGATAATATTTCGCAGTTTTAACCATTTTTTTCCTCAGTATACTAGGGGTCTTCAAAAAGTTCATGGAAAGATTTGTATTATATATCAATTCCATTTTTCTGTGAACTTTTTGAAGTACCCTCGTATTCTGTCCTTTTCTTTCCATTCACCTAAGTGGGAGCTGGCTCTGTTCTCACAGTCTTGGGAGAAAGAGGCAGGGTGTCTTAGCAAAAAACAGAAGCATCTTGCAAGTTCAGGGATTCAAGAGGTCTGAGCCCATAGAGGAAGAAAATCCACAGGCACAATATATTTCAAAATATAGAAAGGGAGAAGGCTTTTCCTCATAATAGAAATGGATTCCTTCAAGCTGGGTGAGAGGAGTGTAGCCAAAACGTAAAAGACTCTTGAAGAGGACTAAAGACCTTTACTTCATTTCCTGGCAGTTCTAATAGAGAAGCATCAAGACCCTAGAAAGCAATGGCTGTGAGATGCTTCTTGGCAGGCAGGTCTGTATGCAGAGGTGGCAAAGATTTCTGAGACCCAAGAGTAATGGGAAAGCAGCCAAGGACCTCTGGCTTGAAGAGACCAGGTGGGCTAGGAGAGTGGATATCTCAGCAGTAATCTATTTAGACCTCTGATTAACGACTATATGTCTGTACCCTCATCACTGCTGCTCACCCCATATCTTCCAACACCTTGACACCACATAAGATCCCAAAAGCAAGATGTTGCCAACCTTAAGAAAAAGACCCTAAGGACTGACGTTATTTTTTTCCCCCCAACAGTCCCCCCTCATTGAGCCCCACTATTGGGACTCAAAGTCTGAAATATAGATGTTATAGAAAATAGTTACATTTTTGCACAACAGTGATTGAAGTCTGTGAGTCATATATGCTATAACAATTTTAAGGGTGAGCTCTCCCAATCCTACTTTTTATCATGCAATGATTTGCTATAATGTTTTCTGTTCTGGCCAAACACCCCCCCTCCAAAAAAACCCCCCCAAACCCCCATTCTGATAGAAGGAAATTTATCTCACATTTATGAAAAGGCATACACTTAAATAACTGTATCTTAAGATTTTGGCACTAACATCTACCTCTAACTCATATCCACATTCACAGCTATACAGAACTACACTCCAGAAAAAGTCAACTTCAGAATGTTTTTACTGATCAGTGGGCTGTACCGCAATCTGAAGTTATGATTCCAGAAAGTCTGGTTATTTCAAATCTGAAAAGAATATCACCAAGCCACACCTTTCAGAAATTTTACTAACATATCAGTCTTTGCTGAACAAGGAAGATGGGAAATGTAGTTGCATTCACAAAGAATGTGCGGAGACTGCCAAGAAAGCAAATAATTTTTGGAAGTCACCCTTATTTGGAAATATTCTAGTTATAGAGCTATGGTTGTTTAAACAAAAGCATACACCATATCTTCTTTTGAAAACATTTCCTTCCAAAATAAAGGAAAAGAATCAAATACTATGCTACTAAGTTCTTCCATGATTTACTTGAAAACAGCTTAGGTTAAAAAAAAAAAAAAAAAGACAAAGCCCGCCAAGAACTGCAAGTAGCTTCCTGCATACATTGTGATGTAGTGGAAACAGCATAACCTTTGAAGTTGGACAGACCTGTTTTTGAAGTCTGGCTGCATTCAACTAGATGGGTGACCTTGGGCAAGTAATTTTTTCTTCTCTATGATTCATTTGTAAAATTAATTAAATTATATTAAATGATGAAACATACGTGAAAGTGCTTATTGAAGGATATTCCCCCTCTAGGCCTCAATGGAAAAGCAGAATAACTACACATGGTTATTCTGATACACAGTAATAAATAAGTACATGTTTTAGTAAGTGCACAAAACTATTTCTATAAGTTCTGCGAGGCTTTGAACAGAGCAAACATAAAGTGATACTTGGCCAAGTGCAAAATTAGAAACTGGAATGAGATATATTGAAATAAATTCTATTTATTCTATTTCAAATGGCTCCTATAAAGATCTCTTTTGAGGTAGCTAGTTGCTTTATGAAATTTGCAACAAGTGTGACATCTAGAAATTCTAATGTTGCAGTAAAATGCCAGCTCTTGTTGTATCAAAGGGAATTATGAGAATGACATCAATGAAAAATGAATATCAGCAGTGTCCACCCTTTTAGCCAGAGTGAAATATCCTCTCAAGTCCAAAGGCAGCACATAAGTTGACTTTTAGTAGAATCAAGACACTAAGGTCGATGGCAAAATTACAAAGTAGCTACCTATCTCAAGGCATCCTCTCAGTTGTCCAATAATTTCATGATGTCCTTAGGCTGTATTGAAATTGCTCTGCTGAGAAATCTCTACTCTAATTAGGTGTTGTAATCCAGAGGTCAGTAAATTATGGCACATGAGCCAAATTTGGCCTGCTGCGTTTTTGTAAATAAAGTTTTGTTGGAACATAGTCATGCCCATTTTTGCTGTGTATTGTTATGGCTGCTTTCACACCATATCAGCAGAATAGAGTAGTTGTGACAGAGACCATACGATCTGCAAAGATTAAAATATTTACTATCTGGACCTTTACAGAAAAAGTGTGCCAACCCCTGCTCTAACTCCTAACAACCCACCGACTGCCTGAAATCAAAGGCAATGTATTTGACTTATGTATGGGATATCTTTAAAAGATGCCAATGTTAGTTATAGTTAGCTAGGAGGAATAAATTCTAATGTTCTATTACACAGTAGGATGACTACAGTTAACAATAATGTATTATACTTGTATATTTTTTAAAAACTAGAAGAGAGGATTTAGAATGTTCTCACCACAATGAAATGACAAGTGTTTGAGGTGATGGATATGCTAATGACCCTGATTTGATCATTCCACAGTGATCTATCAAAACATCACACCGTACCCCATAAATATGCATAATTACTATGTGTCAATTAAAAACAAAATAAAACTCTAAAAAGTTTGTCACACAATAAAAATAAATAAAAGATGACCATGTTAAGGCCACCTGTAGATTACTTGGGAGAAAATTTTTGAGCAGAGAGAGTTCTCTTTGTGCAACTTGCCCATGCTTATTCCCTTTCTAGAATACTCAAAGTCAGCAATGTGGAACCCTGCATTGGAAAATTTGCCATATTTTTAATGTGGAGTGACTGTAACCTTTGCATTATAACAAAGGTATGTGGAAATTAATCTGCAGTGAGCTGCCTTTATTTCGTTATCTTACTTCAACTAAACCAAGTATAGCCAAAGACAGCTCCGGGGGAGGTCTACCAATCTCTTAGAAGATTTGCTCTGAAATAATATGGCTGAAACACATTAGCGTCCAACATTCTTTGTAAAGCTTTGAAAACTTTGAGAATCATAACAATGATATCTCTTGGAAGACTGAGTAATGAGCTGTAGCACTGTTGCGTTTCATGAACTTTCCTCCCAAATCAGAATTGACAATCAGTCTGATTCAGCCCATAGTTCATCCTCCCAAATAATTTGGTTTGAAAGATATGAATCCAAATGAAGTAAAAAAAATGGCTGAAATAATTAGAAAAGCAGAAGACTGGAATCAGGATAAAATCTCTGTTTTAAGTGTATGAAGCCTTCAAGATGGATCCAAGCTACAACAAGTAATTCAAAAGCTATAACTTACTTATGTCAAGAGGTCTTTGATATAAGAAGCTGGAGAGGAGAAAGTCAAAAAGATTATTCTGGCTTCCTTTGTTCTTCATGGACATGTTCCAAGGTAAAGTTCAAACTAATGTTAGTGTTGGTTGTTTAGTTTCATTACGCCTACAGCAAAAATTAAACACTCTCCATATTTTTCCAATAAGTTGTAGGTTTTAAAATATATTTTCAAATAAAAGTGACATGTGGGGGGTAGGAGTAAAGCATCATTTTACTTATTTATTTATTCATTTATTATTTTATTTTATTTTATTCTGTTTTATTGGCAGCTGGCCAGTATGGAGACCTGAACCCTAAAGCATTCTTTTAAAAAATAGGATCTAAATAAAGGCCAGCAAAATGTATAGTCTGGGCACTGAGGAAGATAAATTTTTAAATGGAAAATTAGTATATCGTTAGCAACAAAGCAACATATAATGACATAGTTTCATACATTTCACAGACAGCTCTTCCTCAATTCTAAATCTGGTTTGCCATTTGGTTGCTAAAGAACTTCACTTCTCAGTTTTTTTCTGAGAGAAAAAACAGAATGAAAGCTATTCCTAGAATAATGTGGCGTCTTGAGGACTCTAAATTCTAAATTGTGTTACAGGTATATGCTTATCCTTTGGAGAAAAAGAAAAGGAGGGTTTTTACCACAGACCCTGGGGTTATTTGCAAATATGCTTTGAAACCAGAATGTCAGAGCAAGACAATAGAGCAAGTCTCATAATACTGGGAGCTCCACTATTGGGCCAGTAATTATTTGGGAGAGCCCATGTAATGAAATAACCAGCAGGTTATTCAACGGAGATGTAGTGACACATCTATCCCACCCACAGGCTTAGGGAAAGGGAGAAAGAAAGTTACAGAATGTGCATTCGTCCTTAAAGCTGAGTAGATTGCCTTCAGCCAGCCACTGATGAGGGGCTTTGGACCATGTCCACCAGAAAGGGAGAAATGAAACCTGAAACACTAAAGGCAGAGAACTGGCATACTACTGAGTTCCCCCAGGGTCTGCATTCACAGCAAATTTCCCTTTGCCCAAAGTAAAAAGACTCAGAAGTCTTTTTAGGAGGCTCTATCAACTCATCAGGATTCAGGGGTAATTTTAACCTATACACAGTGGTAAGAGAGCAGAGGACTTTTAAATTGTAAATCAGATCACGTTACTCTCTTGTTCAACCTTTCTAATGAGCGCCAATCACTTTTTGAATCAAGTCTAAAATCCTACTCATGGGCCAGCATGACTCTATGTGTTTTTTATTCTGTCCAACTCTCTGACCTCATGTTCCACTGCTTTGCACACCCTGTTCCGGCCACACTCTCCTCCTTGCCGTTTCTAGGCCAAACTTACTCTCAACTCAGAACCTTGAGATTGACTGCCTCCTTGACCTGGAAAGCTCTTTCCCTGGACCTTCACATAGTTTACTCCCTCACTGCATTAATGTTTCTATTCAAACATGACCACCCAGAAGTGGCTGCCAGTAACTACCTTGTATAAAATTACCCTCTCCATTCACTCTACATCCCCTTATCCTGCTTTCTCATTTTCCTATGAATAATTATCAGCATGAATAATTCCTGTGAAAAAATATCAGATACAGTTCATAATATGTATTGATTAATTTATTATCTAGTCTTCACAAGATTGTAGTTCCATGAGTGTGTAGACTTGTTTTTTTTCATTCCTTATCCCTGAGGTTAAGAATATGGCCTGGAACATAGTGGGTACTCAACCAGTATTTGCTGAATGAATAAATGAAACAAATACTCAAATGAAATCAGCTTTTGCAGAAATTTTGCTTCCAAACTGTGCTAGACTTTAAAATATCTCAAACAGTTAAACATATGAAAGTCAATTTTTTATGACTTCTGGAAAAATTAATTCCCTAAGTGACCATGGCCATTCCACAATTTAACTCACATTTCACCTTCATCCTACATGCTGCCATCTAAGCTTGGCTCCTCTTTACTAGCAAGACATAGGATTGGTATAATACCTATTGCTGGTCTTAGAATATTCAAACAGCCTTATTTTGGCAAGGCTGTAGAGAAATTTAAATACCTTCTGTTCAGCAGAATCCTATATATAGCAGACATAATCACTCTTTCAGAAAATTAGACACACAGAGATTGTTGGTCTATTTGAACAGACTCAAGCCCCAACATACAAGTATCATCCTCACTTAGTACTATATAATTTTACACCCTTGCACCTGAAGAGGCTTTTGCCAATTCATCACTAGGACATCTTCATATTATTTACAGAGTAGGTGTGATGGCTCAACTCATCTGTGCACTTGCTCTGAAGCACATTGGAGGAAAAGTTAGCAGGTTTGGGAAGCTATCTGGGGCCACACAGCAAAGACTTTATCTGTATCAGTGAATCTCAACAGCTTAGCCAAGTACTGACAGTGAAACCATTATTAGCCCCACTGTGTGTGTACCTAAGTGTATTAGTCGGGGTTCTTCTGAGAGACAGAACCAATAAGATGGATAGATGGATAGATAGATAGACAGACAGACATACAGACAGACATAGATATGAGAGGGGATTTATTAGGCAAATTGGCTCACATGATTATGGAGGCTGAGAAGTCCCACAACAGGCTTTCTGAAAGCTAGAGACCCTGGGATGCTGGTAGCTAAAGTAGTCCAAGTCTGAAAACCTCAGAATCAGGGAAGCCCATGGTGTAATTCTCAGTCCAAGGCTGAAAGCCTGAGAACCCCAGGAGCCAAGGTGTAAGTCGTGGAGCCCAAAGGTTGGAGAGTCTGAAGTTCTGATGTCCAAAGGCAGGAGAAGAAGAGTGTGCCAGCTTCAGGAAGAAGAGAAAGAGAGAATTGCCTTTTCTCTGCCCTTTATGTTCTTTCCAGGCCCCCAGCCAATTGGATGGTGCCTACCCACATTGAGGGCAGATCTTCCCCACTCAATCCACTAACTCACATGCCAGTCTCCTTTTGAAATACCCTCAGACACAACCAGAAGTAATGCTTTACCAGTTCTCTAGATATTCCTTAATCCAGTCAAGTTGACACCTACAATTAACCATCACACTAAGTGAACAAATGTTTCCTGCCTTATCTTATGCTACTCCTGGCATCATCCCATATGCCACTCTGGTCAAATTGGACTACTCTCCTTTATTGATCATGCCCTGTGCTTTCCTGCCTTAATACTTTTGCTCCTGCTATTCCCTAACTTGTTCTATAGTTGTTTTTTATTTTAATGTATCTAACATATCTCTTCTAGTTTACTGTAAGCCCATTTATTCATTCATTCATTCAAATACAACTTCACATCAAAGAGAGAAAAAAATAAGTAAACTAATCTAGAGATCAGATCAGATTTTATTGCTAAAACGTAGAATAGAAATATGGTAGCAGGGATTTTTGATGCCAGATAGAGTTACAGAGACTCTTGGACTCACAGTCAAGTTCCACATGAGACTATCTCCAGTACTAGAAATCAAGATGACTTATTTCTGTCTAAGTCTGGGTTAGCCAGAAACATAGCTCAACAAATCGTTTTAGAGCTGGCCAGTTAGCTCAGTCGGTTAGAGCGCAGTGTTGTAACACCAGGGATTTGGATCCCCATACCAGCCAGCCACCAAATAAAAAATAGTTTTAACACTTGTACACAAAGTAAATAAAGCACATTTCCTGCCACAAGGTTTGAAAAAAAATGTGAACCAACAAATATAATAAATATAATAAATAACTAAATGGTATACATGATAAAACATAATATGCACATGGTTAGGAACATATCACCCTATTCTTCAACTCCCCAGTGTCTAGCAATGTCCTGTACATAATATACTCAATCAATATTTACAAAATTGAATGAAATTTAATTTATCAAACTAGAAGGCACAGATCCAATTCCCACCTTGGGATAAATTTTCTTTATTCAATACAGACTTGCTATAAGGTATGCGGAACATGGGAGGCTGGTAAATGTTAATTTCAAGTGCTGGGTCAAAATGACGTTCAAAAATAAGACCGGCTTAGACCTATCGTCCAATATGCAAACTGCCAGCCCCAAACGAAAATTGAAAAATAAGGTCATATGTACTTAAGACATAAAATTTTAAATAAGATATACCCTATGTTAACATATTATTGCTTCACCAAAACTATGTTTTTTCACCTCCAACATTTTCAAAAACCTTTAAAAATTTTCTAAGATTAAAGGCAAGTCAGAAATATTTCAAAACCTGTTATCCTTGAAAATTATGGATTAATCTTTTTTGGAGGCACTAAGCCATAAAAAGGTTACAGTGCCTCCACTTTATATGTAGTTTAAAATTAAGATATACTGTAACTCAGAACAGTACACCAAAAAAGTCAATTTTACTGTACGATGATTTTAAAAATAAAATGATGACTACTATCAACTAAGTAAACAGAAGTCTAAGATACATTTGGTTTTTCCCATAATGACTCTCTCAATACTTTGCATAAAATACTAAACACCAAATTCTCCCTCCCAAAAAAAGGTTTGTACCCCACGTTTGCAAGCTTGTGCTTAGTCTGTCTATTGGCTAAACCAGCACTGTATGTGGAGATACCCATGTTGCTTCCTCCAGCTTTAAAAACCTTAAAAAAGGGCCGGCCCGGTGGCGCACTGGATAAGTGCGCTGCTTGGGAAGCGCGGCGGCGCTCCTGCCCGAGGGTTCGGATCCCACATACAGACCGGTTCCCGCTCACTGGCTGAGCGAGG
>NW_007727846.1:205695-208911 GCF_000696425.1 Galeopterus variegatus | reverse complement strand
GTACGGGAGCAACACTGAGGGTTGCGATCCGTTGCCGGACACGGAAAAAGACAAAAAATAAAAATAAATAAAAATAAATAAATAAAAATAAAAATAAAAACCTTAAAAAAAATATTTTTGCAGAGCAATTCAGGGCTGAGGAACATTCAAAAATAACTTTTTCTTGAGTAGAAGTGCGAAGGATAATAGCTCTTATAATGGCTACCAGTGTAGACCTTCTGTAGGTTGTGAGAAGCCAGGTGCTGACAGCGTGATTTGAGGGCCAACTTGGGGCAATCTGATTCTACCAACCTGTACTTCTCACCAAGGAGTCAACCCTCAAGCTTTTTCTTAAGGAAAAATGAACAGCTTAACTGTTGTCAGATGACTAACATCTGTAAGAATTACTTTATGTGTCTAAAATATATTCTTTTGCCACCAGGCCAAAAACTGGACATAGACTGGTTGACGATGATGGAGCAGGGATGGGGATGACAGAGGGGAAAGCTGGAATATGGTTCATACCAAATTCTCATTAAATGTGTTTTGTAAAGCTGTGTTTAGCTGTAGCTGAGTTTTAAAATACCCAACTATTGTTAGGGGATGATCTAGATCAGGAACAAAAATACTCCTGTATGGGTCAGATCGCTCACAGAGGACCGGGTGCATGGATGGCAAATGCCAACTGGAAAAAAAGCAGGAAAGTAAAAGTGAGATTGAAAGGCACTCTATTCAAGAAAGACCTGGTCAACAGGGAGGAGAAGGATGCAAAGGAGCAGTTCAGGCTACGGGGCCTTATTAATTTTTCTGTTGTGGAAGCTGGGTTTATGACACAGATTCTTCTGCAAGCTTTCAAATACGGAAAGACTGAACAGTTCAGGAGCAACGGAGCCAAATGCCACAAGATACATGAAGAAGTAAAATCTTTTTTCTAGGGTACTTAAGCTAATAATGTGAGGTGGGGGAACCAAGGGGGAGATACAGGAGTTTTTATTCTTTACTGGACTAACTCATTAGCCGAAAGATGGAAACCCATATAACCATCAACAGACGAATGAATAAACAAACTATGGTGTATACATACAACTGAATATGATTCAGCCAAGAAAAAAGAATTAATTACTGATACATGCTACACAGATGAACTTGGAAAACATGATGTTAATTGAAAGAATCCGAACACAAAAGGCTATCTATTGTATGATTCCATTTATACGAAATATCCACAATAGTCAAATTCATACAGAAACCATATTAGTTGTTGCCAGGGGCTAGGGGATGGGAATTGGGGATTGACTGCTTAATGGGTATGGAGTTTCCTTTCCAGGTGATAAAAAATGTTTTGGAACTACATAGTGGCAATGGGTGCACAATATTATGAACCACTGAATTGTTCACTTTAAAATGGTTAATTTAATGTGACTTTCACCTAAATATTTTTTTTAAAATTAAGTCTTACTCAAATCGCAGGAGGCTCTAACTTTAACTTTCCACATTCAAAGTCACTTATTTCTTTTTAAGTTTGCATTACATCAAAATCAGAAAACAATAATATTTAAGGATTAATGAGAACAGTAGTTAATTATTTTTAAATATTTTGATTTCTGTATGCCTTGATTTAATTATATGTTTTAATGAAGAATATATTCTATATAGTAAAGAATATATATAACCAGTGGTGATATTCAAAATACTTAATGACTTGCACAGCATGGACACTGACCAATCAGACACAACGCCAGCTGTCAACAGCCAGTGGGCAAATGTTCTACTCACCTTATCCCTGGCAAAACTTAATGGGAAGCTTTGCTGAACAAACAATGAATCCATAACCAAGCACCACCATCCCTATGACAGTGCATCTGGTTTGCACACCTACTACCCAGAGAAAATATATACACATTCTATTATGAAATTCAGTCAACAAAGGCCAGAAAAGGACAGTTAAAGAACTTTGGGGTCGAAACATAAGGACATTCTACATAGGGCTAAAGTGATATATATCTGTATTCCTTTTCATCTTTTCTTCCGTTTTTGCACTTGTCTCAGACAAAATACACTTATGCTGTGATTCTTATGGTTAAGACTTGTATCAAGATGAGCTGATCTATAGCAGTATGACCAGGGAAATACTAATTCTGTTTTATCTGTATTGCTTGAAATAAATTGCTATAAAAAAAATAAAAGAATGAAAGTCTTTGCACTTGTCTCCTACATCTTTAAGACCCAATTCTTCTGTAAGGAGGAAAGCAGAATTTTAACCAAAATCTGTGGAAGGTAGACTTACTATATTTAAAACAATGTTATTTTTGAATACATTTTTGAGATTCTCTCTCATCTGAAGTGACTCAAAATGACTATTTACTTTTCTAATAATGTTTTAGATATCATCCATTTTATATTTTTTAAAATCTTATTCACATGGCATAATGTAGTAGCAAATATAATCAAAGGCCTGGCTTTTCTGCTTTTTGAAAATCTTGATAAACTTCTACAGTCTGGAAAAACAATTTGGAGGTAACCCAGCAACAAGCAGGGTGCTGATTTGGGTGAGAAGAGTGAGAGATTCTCCATGCTAAGTGGTAGACAGCCAACCCAAAGCAGCAGTCCATGATATGTTAATATCTGTGGCGAATGCCATACAAAAAACAAAATACCTGTGTGCAACATGTGATGCACACAGGTATTGATATTCAATGCTATACCCCACAAATACATACAATTGTTTCAATTTAAAAAATGCATTTATGTCATATATAGTTCTTAAATCATTTTTCATTAATATTATATAGTGACATTTTGAAAAGTCATAAAATATAATTCAAAAACATTATTTTAAATTACTACTTATTAGTCCATTGTTTATGTTATATTTCATTTTACTTTCCTCCTTTTTCAGGAGATTTACATCTTTTCAGATTCTTCAATATTTGAAATAACTGCCATAAATATCTGTACATAATGGCTTCCGGTCAAGACGGCAGAATAGATGGTCCCCAGTGTCACTCTCTCCCACAAATCAACCAATTTACAACTATTAAAAAGCAACAGCAGCCAAGCTGGGGCCACTAGAGCTCTGGGGAAGAGGACGAGAGACCTACAGAGTTCATGAAGGTGGGAGAAGCCATGACGAGAGAAAGAAAGGACCGCTCTGGGCCGGCCCGGTGGCGCACTGCTATAGTGCGCCGCTTGGGAAGCGCGGTGGCGCTCCCGCCGAGGGTTCGGATCCCACATACA
>NW_007727846.1:176977-205501 GCF_000696425.1 Galeopterus variegatus | reverse complement strand
AAAAAAAAAAAAAAAAAAAAAAAAAAAAAAGAAAGGACTGCTCTGACCGTTTCAAGCCCTGGCCGCTTCAAGACTGGCCCTGGTGAGCACATGGAGCAGAAGCTGGCAAAAGCCACTGCTGTGCCCTTCAGATGAAGTTGCTTGGAGGTGGAAGGAGAGAAGAGGGCCTTGGTGGCCTCCAGGCCAGCGAGACCACTAACAGGGTTCACGTGGACCCACACAGGAGTGAGGAGCCAGAACAACTGAAAAAAGGAGCCTCTCAGGGGCCATGGAGTCATTGCAAGGGACCAGCACATGGCCTGTCCCATGGGAAGTGTTTGCAGCATGGGCAGTGGGGTAAACGGGCCCACTGAGGGAACACTGGGGCACAGCAAGGACAGCTGATCTGCCCCCAATCAGCATAGGACCCCTCAGAGATGACTAGTCAGGAATACAGAATTGCATGGGGTGCAGTTTGATGAAAAGACTCAGTCCCAGATTAGTTTCTACCCAACCCGGGTGCACCAGGTCTGTGGAGAGCCAGAAGTACCTACAATGTCAACCATTAAACCCTGAGCTGCACAAAAAGCCTTCCCCAGAGAAGCAGCAGCAAAGCAGCAATTTAGCTCAACCACACAGCTCAAGTACTGGTCTGCACAGGAAGTTCCCCCATTTTAGAAGTAAGCGAAGGAAAACAAATTAGTTCCAGTGCAGAGTTTAAGTGGTGGGAACAGCAAATAATCCAACAGAGAACTGGAAGAAAAGACAAAATACCCACAGACCAGAGACAAAGTTTGATATTAACTAGTAAAGGTCTCACAACACCAAAGGACAACCTATAAAACCAAGCAGGACTGGAAGTCCCCTGGGCTACCAAGCCAGGGAGAGGGGAGAGCTGAGGGCCTTGGCCATGCCGCCTGACACCCACAACCAGCCCAGCAATGACAACTAAGCTGCCCCAAGAAGCACCCCAAGCTCTCAAGCTGGGGCGGTGGGGGGGCAAGGGCTTCAACCATACCCCACTGACATCTGCACTCAGCCCATCTATGACCAAGCCACCACTGGAAGCCCTCTGATCTCCCCTGCAGAAATGAGGGGTTGCCATAAGCCTCAACCACACCCCTCCTCCTTCCTCCTTTCCCACCCTAGTTCCTTCCCACTTCCCCTCTGCCACTACCTCCCAACTGCTCCACAACACAATCATAGTATGTAAAAAATAATATTAATAAATAAATAAACTTTAAAAAATACAAATATCTGTACATAAAAGAAAGAAAATTAAAGGGATCCAATCAAATAAAATGAATGTGAATACAGGATAATGTGTAAAAATAGAACTAAAAGATTTATGGATTATTATGCTCAATAAAATGCATGAATTCAGGAGAACATTTTGACTTACATTTGGCTATCTCATAAACCTTTCAAATTGTTGTGTGGCTTTCAGTCAGCATACTCATCTTCATGGACACAATTGCAAACATACTGTTCTATTTTGTAACTATGCATTATTATAAAAATTAAAACAAATATGGATTCAAATAATAGCATTTTAAAAGGATGCTTTTAAATATAGTACTCATTCAGCTGGGAGGTGGTTTGAGCAATGGAAGGGGCACTGGCTGTGGACTCAGGGAGAGAAGTTGTAGGGCTCAGTAGCTGATTTAAATTCTCTATACCTCTGTTTCTTCATCTGTAAAATGGGGATTATAATAGCATCCACCTTTTATAGCTGTCGAAAGTGCAATATAAATGAATGCATGTAAAATGCTTGGTGCATACTAAGTACTGAATAAATATTAAGTATTTGCAAATGCCTCAAATGAAAGTAAATTCAACTTTATTATATCAGAAGCATCATTGAAGAAACCCAGTAATATTATTGTGTTCTTTTACCATACGTATTTCCCATGTCTTCTTACTTCTCCCTAAACCCTCTTTATTACTCTTGTTCATCCTCTTAGTTCCTTTTAAGGTACTAATTCTTTTTTAGTTTGATTTACAAATGGCATTTTCATCTTCAATGGCTGCTGCTTCCTTTCTAGTCCACCTTTCTCTGCATACCCTTTCTTAATATCTCTAGGTTTTCATCTGCTTTTAGTCAATCCTTGATTCTTCTCGGAGTTACAGTCTCTGAGGCATGTTTAGCATTTGACAGATTGTTGCTCAGCAGCTAAAGCCTTTCATAGGAAACGTAATATATAAATGAGGTGAGGCTAGTACATTATTCTACTGATGTGACTGGATATTTTTAAAAACGCACATGCCAAGGTGCGGGAGCAACACCGAGGTTTGCAATCCCGTTGCCGGTCCCTGGTCCGGTACGGGGGCAACACTGAGGGTTGCGATCCGTTGCCGGACACGGAAAAAAAGACAAAAGACAAAAAAAAAAAAAAAAAACGCACATGCCAGAACTTATATTTTCACGTAAGTGTTGTCACTTACAGTAGTAAAGTGAAAGTAGTGAATTGCTGGAGTGATGTCCTTGAGTAGGTGAGTGGAGATGGGATCTAGAGGACAAGCGGAAGAGCTGGAAAGTAGTCACTGCAAGAGTTCATCCATTTGTCTGCAATGACAAAACTGTTATTAAGAACGTGGGTCCCAGGCGTATATGCTGGAGCAAGTTCATTGTGTACCCTAATTCAGGGACAGCACTTTAACCTTCACTCTTCCTCAACTGCCTCATGGTCTCACTTTTCAAATTATCTATTGCAGTGGTCAACCAGTGTGATCAACTAACTTACCCCTTGCTTCATCTTCACTTGGAAAAACCCCAACACTAGTTAAATCTAACTTTCTGCCTATTCCACACCTGTACCCCTGCTGCTGAACATAGATAGAGAAAAGAACCACACAACCACCCATTTCAAACATACACTTAATGCTGTTCAGGAATCGTATTACATTTTCCTAGTCCATTTATTTTCCCATTCTCATAAAGCTTACTGTTTCACCCTTTTTCTGTCCTCAAACTTCCAACATCATCACACCTGAGAGAAACTAGAAATTAGAAAAGAACTTCCACAAGCTCCCAACACCGTATCTACCAAATTACCAACTTTTGTGCCTATATGACCATGTTCCTAAAGCTGGCCCTTCCACTTGTCCACTAGACCCCATCTCCACTCACCTATTCAAGGACATCACTCCAGCAATTCACCCCTCTGTCTCCTGCATCATCCATTTCCTACTTTCTACTAAATCATTGCCACCAGCACTGAAAAACATGAGGGCTCTTCAAAAAGTTCATAGAAAGATTCATATTATCTTTTAATTCTGTTTTTCCATGAACTTTTTGAAGTAACCGTGAACTGTTATTTTTCCCATCTGGAAAAAAATTCTTTATCCCACTCCACCACACACCCGCCCCCCCCACACACATTTTTATTCTCTACTTTATAGCAAAACTCTCAAAAAAACAAATAAATAAATAACTGTCCATACTCCCATTCTCTGTTGAGCCCACTGCAGTCAGACTTTCACCACCATCATTCCACTGAAACCACTCTTTCCAGGATCACAAATGACCTCCACATAGCTAAACCTGATGTCCAATTCTCAGTTCAAACCTTATTTGCCTTATTAATAGTAATTGTTATAGTTGATCACTTTCTTCTGCTTGGCTTTCAGGATCCTACACTTTTCCTTCGATCTCATTTGTCTCTTATTATCAGTCTTCTTTGTTGATTCCTCTTATTAACCCAACTTCTAGATTGACCCAAGGCTCAATCTTTGGTCTTTTGCTCTTCTTTATCAAAACATGGGGCACTCTTTGGTAATCTCATCCATTCTTTAAATACTATCTGTATGCAACCGATACATATTGACTTCCAAATATATGCAATCAGACTGCTCCCATGAACTCCAGGCTCGTATATCCAGCTGTTTATCCAATATCTCTACTTGGATGTCTAATAGGCTTCACAACCTTAACAGACCCCAAATCACCTTCCTGATATTGCCCCTTGAACCTGTTCTTCCCACATTTTTCCTTATTCTGTTAAAGAGCAACTCTATCCTTCCAATTGTCCAGGCTAACAATCAACATCATACCTATTTCTCTCTTTTCATCATTACCCACATCTACAAGTCTTGTCAAGACTTTCAGAACATATCCAGAATGCAACCTCTTCTTACCACCTCCACTGCCACTATCGCCCCAGTCCAAACTGTTAGCACTTTTTGCGTGGATCACTACAGTTGTCTTCTAACTGGTCTCCCTGCTTCCACTTTTCCTCACCTACCCATATAGTCTACCCTCAACACAGCAGCCAGAGTGATCTGTTAAATGTAAGTCAGATCACATTACTTTTCTTGAAAACCATATTTCTCAGAGTGAAATCCAAAGTCTTACAATGACCTATAAGGCCCTACCAGATCTGATGATCTGTTTCCTACCTGACTTCATCTCTTGCCACTCACCCTCCTGCTTACTTCATGACAGCCACACTGGCTTCTTATTTCTGAAACCCTCCAGTCATATTCCTACTTTACAGCCTCTCCACTTACTGTTCTCTCTGCTTGTAATATTCTCCCCACAGACCTCCACATGACTCACTCCCTCACTTCTGTCAAGTCTTTCAGTGTGACTTTCCCTGAGTATCTTAAGTTACAATCCCATCACCACCCCTTTCAATCACAATTTTTCATCACCATTTAACATATATTTTACTTATTTAAGTTGTTTAATGTTTGCCTCCTTGACCATGATCTACAATGTAAGTTCATGAGGCAGAGATTTATCCTGATTTGTTCAATATTGTATCCACAGGATGTACAACAGAGCCCAAAAGCACAGTAGATGCTCAATACATTTTGCTGGATAAGTGAGTCCCAGTTTAAAGACCCTCCAGCAAACAACCTTTCATGTTATGAAATGTGGCATACTTATCTGGGATTCTAGGAACATCAATGTTGATTTTTAAACAAAAATCAAACAAACAAAAATCTTGGAAGTATGATGTAGGAATTAGAATGAGATAGCAGGGAGAATGAGATTGCAAGGATTAGAAGTTGAGGACCAAGGGAAAGAGTAAGCTGTGACAGGTAAACAACATGAGCCTCTTCGTGGGGATGCTTTCAATCATCAGGCCCCTAAACCCATGGTGCATTTTGTTAATGTCCACCTGCAATGGAGTGAGTGTGGTCCAGTTAGGGAGCTGGGTAGGGCCAGGAATACACAGATTAAGTTGGCAGATGGCTGGGAACATGTCACAGTATACACGTGGGTGTGAGGACTTCCTATTGTAAGTTGCATAGGGATGCAGAAGGGGACTCCCTATCACACAACTTAGCGTTGTGAACTCTTGGCTGGTGGAGCTGTTGAAAATTTTACAGTGGATAGAGAGGGTCACTCAGGATTCTATTTCACAGTTAGTGGAGAAAAAGCACTATCTTGAATTTTTATATGAACTGAGAGCCCTGGGAGCCCATTAAAAGCTGCAGTTTCAGGAAGAAAAACAATAATTAGATAGGATCCTATATGAATATTTCCAAATGCAGGTTCACTGGTGGTGGAGGTAATATTTGATTGGTGTATCTGTGAATACAGGCTAAGCAATAATCTCTTCCTTCTGCCAACTGAGTGGAGAGTGCAGCCAGCTTTTCTGTATGACTAGATTTTGGCCCCACACTATTAGATTCCTTTAGTGCCTAACACCTCATTTATTGTCTTTTGGTGAGTGTGTGTGATCCTCAAGAATCTTGGATTCCAGGCAAAAGGTCCAGTATCCATTGCAATGGAGGACAGGGAGGTAAGGGCCAAAGGCCCTGTTCTCAGCTGATGAGACTCATTTAACCTAGAGGCTGGGGATACAGTGATGAATAAGACACAAGCCTTGCACTGGAGGAGCTCAAAATCTACTGGGGATTGGGATGGGGAGATATGGTCATATCAATAGACCATAATAATATAACATGTAAAGGTCAATAATGAAATACAAGATGCTGTAAAAGAACATCAAAGAAAGGAACCAAACCCACTCTAGATTGAGTGGCATCAAACAAACATTTCAGGAGGGAATGCCTGAACAGAGGCCTGAAGGAACAAGGAGAAAAATAGTATGGAAGGAGAGGGGGCATCTTAGGCAGAGAAGCTATGAGCAAAGGAACGGAGGTAAATAATGGCATTGTGTGTCCCAAGGATACTACAAAGCGCTCATCATTGCTGGATCATAAACTCTGAGTTAGGGAATGATGAGGCATAAGGGCTGGAGAAGTTAAGTGGGAGCCAGATCATGGAAGCCTGTATTCCAACTTAAGGACTTTCTCCTGTAGATAATGCCTGGGGTGGGTGTGAGGGGGTTGAGCATGGAAGTAACATGGTCAACATTTCAGAAAATTTCCGCTCACTGCAAAATGTAGGCTGCATTGAAAATGGTAAGCCTGGAGACAGGAAAAACACTGTGAAAGCCATTATTATAATTTGGGAGAAGGAATGGTTGATAGAACTGGGATGATGACAGTGACAAGGGGGAGAAGAAGAATTTCAGAAACACTGTTACCATACGACCCAGCTATCCCACTGCTGGGAATATACCCAAAGGAATGGAAATCATCAAGTCGAAGGTATACCTGTACCCCAATGTTCATCGCAGCACTCTTCACAATAGCCAAGAGCTGGAATCAGTCCAAATGTCCATCATCGGATGAGTGGATACGGAAAATGTGGTACATCTACACAATGGAATACTACTCAGCTATAAAAACGAATGAAATACTGCCATTTGCAACAACATGGATGGACCTTGAAAGAATAATATTAAGTGAAACGAGTCAGGCAGTGAAAAAGAAATACCACATGTTTTCACTTATTGGAGGGAGCTAAAGGTGAATGAATCAATTCACACACATACATACACACACACACACACACTCACAGAAAAACAAACAAACAGCAACAACAACAACATCAACAACAACAAAAAAAAAAAACGGGGGGAGGAGAGGAAGATTTAACAACCTCAACTTTTTTTTTTTTAAGCTCTTACAACGAGAAAATGGAGGGGACACATCTGGGTCGGAGGGGGGAGAGGGAGGAGGGAGGGAGGTATTGGTGATGGGACACAATAACTAACTACATTGTATATTGACAAAATAAAAATTAAAAAAAAAAGAATTTCAGAAACATTTCAAGGTTAAAATAAATAGGTTTTTGAGGGACTGGATGTTAGGATGAGAAAAAAAGAAGCTAGGATAACGTCTACATTTCTAGCTCGGTGTCTGTGTGGAAGATGGTACCATACTTCGAGATGGAAAATCAAGGAAGAGGTGCCAGTTATCAGAGAAGGTGCTGAGTATGACTGGACTGGGATTAGTGGTGGGGAGGACTTCTATGAGGAGACTCTAGGAACTGCTGAATGCAGGGAGTCAGTGGAATGCAGTGACAGTTGGATGTGAAGCTAAGTGGCAAAAGACAAAGAGGGGCCAAAACCAATTACTGAAAGATGAGTACAGCTCTAGGAATCACAGACCAGAGATATGAACCCAGTAATGAGGAGAGGCACATAAAATTGCCCTCTGCAACTCATATAGCACCAAGCTAAGCTGGCTGAGCCTTAAAAAAGAGGCAGGAACTGAACGGGCAGTGATATGTTTTTCGGAATACTTTGTAAGTATGCTTTCAGCTGTATGCAACAGAAAATCCTACTCCAAATTGTGTAAACTATAAAGAAAATATTTAACACAGAGAACAAGTCCCAAGGTCAGTTGGCTTCAGGGTCTTTTGTTTTGCTTTGTCTTGTTTTTTCAGTGTTTCAAAGAATTCAAGGACGAGGTTCATTCCATCTTTCTGCTTGGCCATGTTCAAAGTGTCAGTTTTGTCTTCAGGCTTATTCTTCTCACAATCACAAGACAATTGCTGCAGTTCCAGCCAAAACATCTACAGATAACCACCACCAGTCAAAGAAGAGACCATATCATCTTGTGAATATCTTTTAAAGATTAAGTAAACTATTTCAAAGAGGCCCCCATCAAAACATGCCCTCTCACATCTTTAATGAAAATTGAGTTACATGTTCATACTTCAGACACTGGCAAGGGGAAAATGATTTCTATGATTTGCTTAGACTAATCAGGATTTACTACCTCAGCAGTGATGTGGTAACTCACCAAAGGGCACATAATGGAACAAAATAGGGATTTATTAACAAGGAAGAATGGGTGATAGGTATTGAGTAAGTATCCAAGAGTGTCCATCACACTCCTCAACAGTGAAGAAAATTTGTTCTTTGACAGCAGATTTCATTTTTTAAAATCGGCACATAATTCTAAAGCCAGAACTCATGAATAAGGAAGATGGGTAATAGGACTGGGCAAAACCTTTCTGTTCTAGATCAGCTTCTGGTGAGTCCATGCTAAAGCCTTGTTTCATAAAGTGTGGTCTATGGAGCAGCAGCAGCAGCAGCATCTGAGAGTTTGCTACCAAAGAATACCACACTCTACCACAGAAGTACTGCTATTGTTTGAATGTTTGTGTCCCCTCCAAAATTCATGTTGAAACTTAATCCCCAGTGCAACATTATTAAGAAGTGGGGCCTTTAGGTGGGGATTAGGCCATGAGGGCTCTGCCCTCATTAATGGGATCAATAGCCTTATAAAAGGGCTGGAGGGAACTAACTACACCCTTTTGTGCCTTCTGCCACATGAGGACACATTGTCCTCTCCAAAGGATGCAGCATTCAAGGCACCATCTTGGAATCAGAGACAGGGCACTCACCAGACACCGAACCTGCTGATAACTTCATCTTAGACATCCCAGCCACCAGAACAGTGAGAAATATATTTCTATTATTTATAAATTACTCAGTCTAATGTATTTTGTTATAGAAACACAAATGAACTAAGACACCTACTGGATTAGATACTGCCTTTTTAATGTACAGATTAAAAATATGATTCATGTGCATTTAAAGTTGCTCTAAGCAACACAAGACCCATCAGATGTTCCTTTGAAAAAGTGTCACATATTTAATAAAGGACTTTTATCCAAAATCTATAAGAAAAACTAAACAATACACAAAGCTAAACAATAAACAAAAAGCCCAATAAAAAGTGGGCAAACTATTTGAATAGAGATTTCACCAAAGAAGATACACAGATGGCAAAGAAGCCCGTGAAAATATGATCAACACCATTAGTCAGAGAAATATACGACAATATGCTGACATACATCTATTAGATGGCTAAAATGAAGAGCAACATACTCAGTGCTGGTGAGAATGTCGAACAACTGAAAATCTCAGAAACTGCTGGTGAGAATGCAAAATGGTACAACCAATATGCACAACAATTTGGCAGTTTCCTAAAATGTTAAATGCCCTAAAAGGCCTAAAAGTACACCTACCATATGATTCATCCATTCTACTACTAGTTATTTACACAAGAAAAAACAAAGCCTACGTCTTTGCAAAGACTTGTACATTAATGCTCATGACAGTTTTATTTGTAATAACCAAAACCAGGAAATGTCCATCAACAACTGAATGGATAAACATACTGTGGTATATCCAAGCAGCAGAGTACTAATCAACAATAAAAAGGAATGAATTACTGATACATCTAACAACATGAAAAATATAGTAATTATGCTGAATGAAAGAAGACAAACAGAAAAAGATGACATACTGTATGATTTCATTTACATGAAATAGTAGAAAGTGCAAACTGATGGCAAAATCAGATTGATGGTTGCTTGGGAATGAAAGCAGATGGTGACGACAGAAGAGCAGGATTAAGAAAGAATAGAAGGGGGGTGTCCAGTTGGCTCAGTTGGTTAGAGCCCAGCCTTGTAATGCCTAGGTCAAGGGTTCAAATCCCCTTACCAGCCAGCTGCCAACAACAAAAGAAGGAGTAGGAGGAAGTTTGGGGGGAGCAATTGATATGTTAATTATACCTTGGTTGTGGATGGAGATGGTCTCATGGATATCTACATATATTAAAACTTATGAAATAGTGCACTTTAAACATCTGCAGCTATAAAATAAATATATAAATACACCAATTATATTTCAATAAAGTAGTTTCAAAAAAGCATCCCATGGTCCAAAAGTTAGGAAAAAACATAGCATGTTCCACCTTGAAGCTGGGAAATCCTTTTCATGGGTTATAAGCTCAGAGAAGGCCTGCAGTAAAGAAGTCTGCTCAACAGGTATGGATAAGAAACTGGATCCCTCAAACATTGCTGTTGGAAAAATGTAAAATGGTGTGGCTGCTTAGGAAAATAGTTTTCCAGTTCCTCATAATGTTAACCATAGATACCACACATAGATACCATTCTATGGATGTATCCAGTAGAACTGAAAATATGTCCTCTCAAAAACTTGTATATAAATGCTCATAGCAGCATTATTCGTGATAGCCAGAAGGTGAAAACAACCCAGATGTCCATCAACTACTCACAAATAGATAAACAAAATGTGGTATGTTCATGCAATGGAATGTTGTTCAGCCATGAAAAGGAATGAAATCCTGATACATGCTACAACATGGATTGACCTTCAAAATATGCTAACTGAGAGAAGCCAGTCACGAAAAGACCGCACATTGTATGATTCCATTTATGTGAGATGTCCAAAATAGATAAACCATAGAGACAGAAGGTACATTATTGATGGCGAAGAGCTCAGGGAAGGGGAGAATGAGGAGTGACTGCTAATGGAAACAAAATGGGTTTGTTTGGGAGGTGATGAAAATTTTCTAAAATTAGATAGTGATGATGGTTACACAGTTCTGTGAGTATACTAAAAACCATTGAGTTACACAATTTAAAAAGGTAAATTTTTGTATATGAATTATATCTCAGAGATAATATTAAAAATGGAGTGCTAGTTACCTTTGCTATAAGTTCAAGCTGTTTTCCAGCACTTTCTTATGGAATATATACATAACATGTTGGTGATGGTTACTCTGTCTTGAATTTTTAAAAGTGAAACCATATGAAATGCATATATTGCCTAATGTTCTATTGAAATCTGGAATTTGATTATTCCATTTTCTTAAGTAAATTCCAACCCCCCTTAGTTCCTGTGTATAAATATACGTTTTGATGAAAAATAAGTAAAAAGCATATATTAATAACTGAATAGCAACTAGTATGTATTTTTTGGAAATTATGATATAACCTAGGGATCTTAATTGGAAACTTTTGGAGAGATGGTGGCAATTGTAAGTGATCTGAGGATTATTTGTTAAATGCTTAATATAATAATGTAGTAATTGGCATTTTATTTGATTGAGAGCATGAAAGCACCCTCAAACTGTCTGACTTTATTGAACTGTCTGGTGGGCCCTAAATGTAATCACATGCATGTTTATAAGACAGAGGAGAAGGGAATTTTGAGACAGAAGAGAAAGAGGCAACGTAAGCATGGAGGTGAGGCTGGAATGATGTGGTGACAAGCCAAGGAACTTTTGAAGCCACCATAAGCTGGAAGAGGAAAGGAATGGATCTTTCCTTAGAACCTTCAGAGGGAGAAACCCTGTCAATACCTTGATTTCAGAATTCTGGCATCCAGAAGAGTGAGAGAATAAATTCCTGTTTTAAGCCACCAAGTTTGTGGTAATTTGTTACAGCAGCCATAAGAAACTAATACACTGCATTTCTAATTTCTGTGAGTTCATTCTCTTGCTCAATAGACCACAGTCTGTGGACCCTAAATCTCCAGGAACCTGTAGAACTACTGCAAAGAGTACTTAGATCCTTATATGAAACAAGACTGGTATTAGATCATATACTTTATTGCATATACATCTAGTATTATTTTTTCAAGCATGTCTATATATGGTGTTTAATAGGATGTTAATTAATAAAGTATTACCAAACTCATAGTATCTTTCTGTCATCCAGTGTCTCCAATAATGGATACTAAAAGTAATGCTATTCTGTAAGCTTATAAATACATTTAAAAAATTTTTTTTTCCCTTTTGTCTTTTTTCGTGTCCGACAACGGATCGCAACCCTCAGTGTTGCGCCCGTACCAGACCGGGACCGGCAACGGGATTGCAACCCTCGGTGCTGGGCCCGCACCTCGCTCAGCCAGTGAGCGGGAACTGGTCTGTATGTGGGATCCGAACCCTCGGCGGGAGCGCCGCCGCACTCCCAAGCAGCGCACTGTAGCAGTGCGCCACCGGGCCAGCCCTAAAATTTTTTATTTATTTTTTATTGTGATAAAATAAATGTAACATAACATTTACCATTTAAACTATTTTAAAAAGTATTCAGTGACATTAAGTACATTCACAACATACTGCAATCATCACAGCTTTCTAATTCCATAAGGTTTTCATCACCCTAAAAGGAAGCCCTATGCCCATTAAGCAGTCACTCCTCAACACCCTCTCCCTCCAGTCCCCAGCAACCACTCATCAGCTTTCTGTCTCTCTGGATATGCCCATTCTGGATATTTTCTGTAAACGGAATTATACAATATCTGTTCTTTTGTATCTGGCTTCTTTCATTTAGCATAATGTTTTCAAGATTCATCCATGCTGTAGCATGTATCAATATTTCATTCCTTTTCATGGTTAAATAATATGCCATTTTATGGATATACCACAATTTGTTTATCTGTCCATCCATTGATGGGCATTTGGGTTATTTCTATGTTTTTGGCTATTGTGAATAGTGCTGCTATGAATATTTGTGCACATGTTTTTATTTGAACACCCACTTTCAATTCTTTTGGGTATATATCTAGGAGTAGAATTGCTGGGTTATGTGGTAATTCTATGTTTAACATACTGAGGAGATGTCAAATTGTTTTCCACAATAGTGGCACCATTTTACATTCCTACCAGCAATGCACCAGGATTCTAATTTCTCAAAATTCTTGACAACACTTGTTATTTTGTGGGTTTTATTTTTTTTTCATCATTGCTATCCTATGAAGCAATGGGTGTGAAGTGCTAGCTCACTGTGGTTTTGATTTACATTTTTCAAATGATTAGTAATGTTTAGCATCCTTTTATGTGCTTATTGGCCATTTGTATATCCACTTTGGAGAAATGCCTATTCAAGTCCTTTGCTTATTTTAATGGGTTTGTTTTTCATTTTGTTGTTGCAATGTAAAAGGTCTTTTATATTCTGGATACTGAGACCTAATCAGATATAAGTTTTGCAAATATTTCCCACTATGCTATGGAATATCTTTTTACTCTCTTGAGAGTGTCTTTGATGCACAAAAGTTTTTAATTTTTATGAAGTCCAACTTATTTATTTTTTTGTTTTGCTGCTTGCGCTTCTGGTGTCATAGCTAAGAAAACGTTGCCAAATTTAAAGTCATGTAGTTTTATCTCATGTTTTCTTCTGAAAGCTATATATTGTTCTAGCTCTCTGGTTTTTGAATAATTTAGAGCTAATTTAAAGCTCTTCCTCCAGTGTGAGGAAGAGGTCCGACATCAATCTTTTTTATGTGTAATCCAGTTGTCCCATTTTTTATATATTTGATATCAGAAAGGGATTCTGAAAGAGATAATATATTCAGTTATATTCGCTGCAGTATTTTTTACAGTAGCAAAAAATTAGAAATACTATACGTGTTCAGCAATAGATTAGCAAAATAAGTTGTTATACCCTTATAATGTAATATTATGTAGAAATAAAAATAGTATTATTCATAAAATTATCACTAAGTGAAAGTTAAAACTGATTAAAATATAGTATGTGCATATAAACAACTGTATATGCATAGAAAAAGGTCTTGTGGGATGTACACCAAGGAGTTAATTTGGTTGTCTATGGTGGTGGTAGTGTGTGTGTGTGGTTTTTCTTTTTGCTTAATTGTTTTGTAAAATTTTTATGAAATGAACAGTTATTGCTTTTGTAATTTTGCAAAAAGTGACTTCGTTACTAGTAACTATGTAGTCTTCATTTTCTAAAAGGTCAGAAACCACCATTGTTCTGGTTTGTTTAAACCTCCATACCAACCTGTTCTATCCTGTGTTAGCTGACTTCCCTGTGCTTGGCATCTTGCCTATCTGATATCTCAGTTCTCTCTGATACTTCTTGTTAACACAGGCTACACTTTTATGTTAAGTCATTCTACCACATAGCTCTTGTCTATTGAATTAATCCACCAAAGGAAGTGTGGGGGTGGGGACATGACTGTTGCAGTGATTATTCCCTAGTCTAAACTAGACTTAATTTCTATTCTAAGTCTGTGGTTAAGTTGATTAGATTAGTCTTTATTCAGAGCACACCTTCAAAAACTGTGTAATTATGACCAGTGACTAGGGGAGGCGTTGCAGAAACTTGCATATACTGAGAGGCAACAACAAAAATGAGGGCTAAATGCCCACCAACATCTTTGTTTCTGGTTAAGACTGACGTATGGTATATAACATATGTAGTAGTAGCAGCATTTGCTCTCTAACCCAGCAAACTTCTGTTCTTGTTGTTTTTATGAGTGCTGATTATGAAATTTTATTACTGGATCTGCTCCCCCTTAAACAGTTCTGCTCAAATCTTTGGATATAGCATGCCGATCTGCAACCAACATTTTGTTGTTTTTCTGCTTTGTGTTTAATGGATTCCAGGAGGCCTGATCTCTTGCCAGTGTTTTTTTTTTGTGATTTCATCCAATGACTGTCAGGCAGACACAGTGTCAATTTCTCAGAATCAATTTCTCTCTCTCTCTCTCTCTCTCTCTCTCTCTCTCCCTCTCTCTCCCTCTCTCTCTCCCCCCCCCCCCCCCCCTCCCTCCCTCCCTCTCCCCTCTCTCTCTCCCTGCCTTCCCCTGTCCCTCCTTCCCTCTCTGTCCCTCTCATGCCTGTCTCTCCTTCTCTCTCTCCTCTCCCTCTCTGAAAAGTTTTTATTAGTAGCATGGGCTTAGAAATTGCACAGTGTGTAATTTTTCTTTACTAAATGACATTTGTTTTTCTGAAACATGATCGTTACTTTGAATTCATCGCTGGGATAAAATTCAGTCAAAGTAATCAGCAGCTTATATCTATTCAGCCTCTATTTCTTTCTTTTCTTTCTTTTCTTTCTTTCTTTCTTTCTTTCTTTCTTTCTTTCTTTCTTTCTTTCTTTCTTTCTTTCTTTCTTTCTTTCTTTCTTTCTTTCTTTCTTTCTTTCTTCCTTCTGGACTGCCACAGAGTTCTTCTTCCTGTTATATGCATCTGTCAGAATCTTAGTCACAACATTTCTAGTTCCTTTTTAGCTCAAGCTCTTTTCAGCCGGTATCCAGTTAAATCATTGAAGTAAGCCACATCATCTTTGATATCTGATCCTAATTGAACTAAGACTTTGTGTACTCATCATTCAAAGGGCTTCATACTCCCAGAAATCCACAAACTTTAGGGAGTTTTAGCTCAAGAACCATTTTTCAGTGTATTCTACCCTTTGATCTTTCTCCTGTGTCTGCTTGACAGAGATAATATCTTGAGTCCCTGTGGACATTTTCCCCTGAAATTGTATTTCTTTCTCCCTTAGAAAAGAATTTAAGTCTTTTTGTTGTGTTCCAGTGTGTTTGGCACATATGGATGCTAATAAATCATAAAGAGGAAGCCTGACTCTCCCATCTAAGAAAGGAAGATAGTTTTTCATATGCCTGTGGAAAAATACCCAGGGAATTTCTTCATAAGCTTTATTAGATTCAAGAGGAGAATCATTTTTCTCCATATGCCCCAATCCGGTATATTTAGAGGAGCCACCTTGCTGTTGTATTTACACCATTTGATTCAGGTCAAAGTGGGAGGGCATGGCAGACAAGGACTGTAAAGGATCATATATATGTGGCTCTCTGTCAGACTTCAACTTACAAGATCACACCCTCCTTCTTAAATCAATGTTCTCCTGATTTCTGTGATATCATCCTTTTCCAGTTTTCCTTCTTTTGTCTGCTAATTCCTCTGGCTCCATTGTTGGTTCCTCTATCTTTGACCAAATTTTAAATGTTGGAGTTCCTCAAGGCATGGCCTTTTGTCCTTAGATGATTTCATTCATTCCCAAGGTTTCAGCTGTGTGCCAGTGACACCATCCTAGAGTTTTATTCTGAACTCAGAAACCTGCCTACCATAGGTATCTGAGAGGCACCAAAAATTGAACAGGACAAAACGTGTATTCAAGATTTACACCACATTCCTCAAATTCCTGTTCTTTTTTCAGTGCTTTGCATTTCAGTCAAAAGCACCGCTATTTACCCAGTTACTCAAGTCACAAAACCAGAAGTCATCTTCAACATCACAGCCTTTCTTCTGACATTAACTAATCACTAAATCCTATTGATTCTACTCCAACATCTCTCTCAAATCTGTCCACTTTTCTCCATCTCCATTGCCAGGACTCTATGGCAAGCCAATGGATGGCACTGCCTTTAGCTCTCACCTCGCCTGGCTCTGCATTCCCTTTTGTACACTGCACACATAGGGACCTTATAGACACATAACTCACATTGTGTCATTTTTGAACATGAAAACCATTCAGTAATTTCCTATTGCTCTTAGGGTAAAGCCCAAACTCTTGCTCTTATTCAACTATCCTTGTACTATTCTGACCTTCTTTTACATCCTCCAGTATGCCAAGTTCCTTACCATTCCAGGTCCTCTTCACATGCTGTTCTACTTGGAACATCCTCCAACACCATATTCCTTCACTAACAGTTTAATTTTCAAATGAATGAATGAATGAATGAATATCACTATAACTGAGACTACAAAAACTATGGATGGTAGCAGAGAGGAAATGCTTTGGATCATCAAACAGCAAACACACCAAACAGCAAACACATAGAAGTCCTATAAGAGGTTCTTCTTCTTGTTAGGTCTATCTTAGTATCAACCAATGTAACTAAACTTTGTTGCTCTTGTTGGTGCAGCAATAATCTCTCCTATACAGAGAAATAAATAATTAAAAACAGATGTTTTTGCAGTGTCTACACGTTGCATGAAAAATGAAAATTTTATTCTGTCATCATGTAGACTTAAATCCAATTTTTGATTGAATGTTTCCACTTTTATCCAAATATTTGTGATTGTCTGTACATTTTATCTGCTTTATTAAGCCACTCGGTTTCAGGAATATTTAAAATATGGTATTTATGTTATCAAACTAGATTCCTGTGGATCTAAGCCATCTATGAGACTAAAGATAAAAAAAAAATTAAATAGCATATGGATGGTAAGTTTTCTCAAACGCAATTATATTTATTGGCAAGATAGAGCATTAGAAAATGTTAGCAGTGAGACTACATTTGAGTTGTAGGGTTAGTAGCCCAATAATTTTCTTTTTCCTCTATTATTTACATTTTATAAAGATAAATTACCTTTGCTTTGTGTTTGACTATATACATATCTTTGCCCAGTAATACAGAAAGGATATCATAGGAAATGTCAGAACAATGCCCTATCTTGTCCAATTTTATCCCTAGATTACTCAGTTTAAAATAAATAAGAGGCAAATTGTCCTAGGCATGTAACCAGATACTGTCCAAGGCCTGTCTCCTACTGTAACAGGTGTGCTTTCAATGGCCTTTTATTGCTCTTTTTAGCCTCCTCTTGTTCTGTTGTCCCCTAGAGTCAACAGCTGTGACTACTGTTTGGTCTCTATAGCACCCAGATTCCTTTCTCCTTTAGTCTTTCAGCAATCTCATTTTCTTAACGTCTTTGTGTTACTGCTATTGATTATGCTGAAGCACATATTGCAGTGGCTATTAGACTCTGAAGCTCTATTTAATCTGGTTTTAGTAAAAATAACTCCGTATACGTGGTATATTAAACTGAAGCCAACACTTTCTGGGCATAACCTAGTAACACCCTTGCTCCCCATGTCATTCTCTAAAACCCTGCAGCCTCTTAGTTGAGAATGACCCAGGACTCCAAAGTCAAGTAAATGCTTTAAGCTTGCATCTAGGCCAGACATACATTCTCCTCCCAAACATTTATCCCTCACTCATTCAAAAATGATTTATTCAACAGCTACTTTGTTCGAAGCATTGCACTAGGAAATGGTAATACAGAGGTGATTAAAGATACAGTCCCTGCCCTTAAGACTTAAGAGTCTTAAGGTGACAGACACAAAAGCAGACAATTACTGTGAAATATGGTAAATAAAGATGGAAGAGTACTGTAGGATTGAAAAAGAAGGGCATTTAGTGTCAGGAAAGCTTCCCAGAGGAAGTGACATCTCCGTGGGGATCTAAAAGATATGCAGGAACTAACCCCATAAACACTGGAGAATAGATATCTCAGGTAAGAGAGGCACTATTTACGGAGGCACAAAACCTTGAGATAACATGGCTTACTGGGTGAATTATCAGTACTTCCTCATGGCTGGAACATAGGATTCAAGGATAGAGTGAGGGGCACAGATTAAAAAAAAAGCCTGTGGAGGAAGAGCAAGTCCACTAGGCTAAGAAGCATGGACTTTATCATTTAGGGCAATGGGGATCCACAAAAATGTTGTAAGTAGAGATGTGATATAATCAAAATGGAGTCCTAGATGGGTCACCTTCGTGGCAGTGTAAAGAAATAGATAGTGAAGGGTCAAGACTGGATACTGTTGTAATGATCCAGATGAGAGATAATGGTAAACTGAACTAAGGAATTGGTAGAGGGAATGGAGAGGCGAAGATGTACTAGAGATACTTACAAGGTTGAGTTGTCAGTACAGGTAATACTATGGTTATGATACAACATGGGAAGTGTGCCTGTTTTTAACCTGTTTTCATGTGTATTCTTTCCTAAACTTGATCTGCATGAGAACATACCTGATGGTTCTACTTTCCTTTCTCCCACTTCACAAAAGAAAGGCACATCTCTAACTTGTCTCAAGGCTTACCTTGGTGCCTGGCCCCAAGGTGTGAAAATCTCCTGGGCACCCAAAAAGGAGCCATTGGCTATATTAGTGTTGATATTGAGAAAGTGTATTACTTTAATGATAGGTTAACAAATCCTTTTGTAAGGCAAGTAGTTTCTAATGCCTTGCTTCTGAGTTGTCACTTGATAAATCATTACATATAATTTTTATGATTGTGGAATATACTATAAAGCATATGTACTTCACAGGGCCTGGTTTTCCAAAGTCTTGCAGTTTCAAATATTGACCTTGCAAGGAAAGGAAATTTCCCTCAGGCTATAAGTCTCTGTTGCAAGATAAGGATTGTGGCACAGCAGGTTTCTGGCTCAAAGACAGACTAGTTGCTGATTGTTATGTAAAGTTACTGAGAAATTTCTATAAGAAGGAATGCTTGCTAAGATCAAACTGTTCTTGATAGGACCACTTAATTGCCTTACTGGAATGTCATCTGGCTTGTTTCACTGAAAGTTACCAGCCTGTACTGTTAAACTATAACCCCACCTTTGTTCTCTTCCTGTAACTTCCTGGTCTGGAAAATAAATGCAGGAAGAGAACACCAATTCGGCATTAATTTCCCAAGGAAGGGAAGTTAACCTCTTTGGGGCTTCTCACTGCTTAGAAGAGATGGGCTTTGAGTAATCCTTTGCATCTCCATCACCCAGGGGAAGTGGGTGACAAATCTGTGGGGGGCAAAGCAACAGAAAGCAACATATGATAGATCATTATGTACTTTTGGCATATAATTTGGAAAGTGCTCAATGGAATGACATTGTTTTTACTAAATTCTTTTCATTCCTATCCACTTATTTATGTGAACAAGATTTCTCAACACTTAAGTCTACTAAAAATGCTGAACTTGGTCTCATTCTAACAATAAGTAATGTTCATCCACAGGTATATGAACTACTTTAAAAAACAAATCCCCTTCCGTACATTAAGAAATATGTTTCCAAAAATATTCTTGTGTGTTGTAATTATAAGGTTTTGTAATTTATGTTATTTTAACCAATTGTGTGCTAATAATTATAATGAAAACAGTCCCAAAGACTCAGAGCCTTCCAGTCACAAGAAATAAGCATTTTTTATGATGGAAGTTTCTTCATGTTTTTTATGGCAGAGATTAGGAGGTGAAGACCAAAGATGTTCAAGAATAAAAATATATTATATTAAGATAAAATTCTGTAGAATGAGTAGGACGGAAATACAAGTTCAAGAGAAAAAGGTATAATATAAAAGGTCTGGCTGTTCAAAAAGACTTCATTCATGTACCTTTTAAATGGATAATGGTAGATATCAAACTGCTATGGTAATTGGGCTCATTTAGTGTATTTAAGATGGATGCAACAGTTTTATTTTTAAATATCAATATTTGCAATATGCCAAAAATTGTATCATTTGCAGTATTTAAACTTTCATAAATCCCTCCACAAAAAGTTATTACATGTCAACTTTAAGATATATAGTGGAGCATGTAGTTTCTCCAAAATTCTTTTAGAAGTCATGCAAGTAAAAACATTTGAAGACCACTGTCTTAGGTGGAGAATTCACTAGGGGCTGTTTTAACCTACCTTCAGCTTGGGGGTTCTTTGCAAGAGTTGTCAAGCGTGAAGCAAATTGGAGCCATTTTGTCACTACTTTATTCCTTTTGCAAGCCAGAAACAGAGACTCTTCCCAGGCCAGACACAGGACCTTCTTTCCCACTAACTTTTCCAGTGTCTCTACTTTTAATTCCCCTCCACATTCACACCTTCACTTCCGTTTAGCCCTCTTTTAGCTGTCCTTGCCTCCCGTCTCCTAACTCAAACTTTCGACAGGGCCTCTCTTCTCCCTTTTCCTGAATACAAATACACTTACAACTATGGATAGGATCAATTCAAAAGCGCTATAACTTGATATGTTCAGAAGCCAAAAGGGAGAAGTTTAAGGTTGCGGCTCCTGAAAACATTTCCAACCAGTGAGTGATGCTGCTAATGGCTCCTTATTGCCCCAGGCTGATAGGAGGTAACCAAGGAGGTTACACCTCAGTCTGAAAGGGGCCTCCTAGCCAGAGACCTTCTGATAAGAGTTTCAAAAGGCTAGTCCCTTGACACAAGAGGAAACAACACTGCTGTGTAGTTTATGCTTAAGAGCCTTCTGCCATAGATCGAGTCAGGTGGGCCTGTCCTTCTCAGCTCTAAAACTAAGCACACTCTTCTCCTCCTTGCCGATATGTTCTATCAGGTATCTTTTCCCCAAACAGACCAGTTTGAGTACATTGAAAATCTGTTGAGGTAGATACCTCTTCCCAATGTCAGCCCCTGTGATTTCAGATAGTAGCTGGTGTCTTAGAGAACTCTAGCAATTCTGTTAGCCCTTCACCACCGCATCTCTCACTTTCATGTGTAGATTTGGATGACCTTGAACCTAGAGAACCCAGAGCATAGTGAACAAGCCATTGCTCGTGATGCATTCATTCATCTATTTATTCATTCAAAAATATGTTCTAAGTACTTAGTATGTGTCAGAGACTGTTCTAGGCTCTTAGGATACATCAGTAAATAAAGATCTTTGCCCTCATGAAGCTTACATTCCAGCAGGGGAGAATCATACAATAAACATAGTAAACAGGTAAACTGTATATTAAGTGCTGTAGAAAAAGAAAAGATAGAGCAGGGTAAGAGAGACTGGGAGCTCCAAGGGTGAGAGGTGGGAGGTTAAATGAGAGGGCTGCAGTATTAGCATAGAATCATCAGATTAAATTAAGGTAAAATAATAAAATTTTTATTCATAGCACTTTTTAAAATAGGCTTTATTTTTAGCAGTATTAAGTTCACAGCAAAATTGAGCAGAAGGTACAGAAATTTCCCATATACCCCTACCCCAACACATGCACAGCCTCCCCCATTATCAATATCCCCCACCAGAGGGCTACATTTTTTATAATAAATGGACCTACATTAACACATCATCACCCAGAGTTCATAGATTACATTAGGGTTCACTCAGTGTTGTACATTCTATGGGTTTGGACAAATGTATTATGACATGTATCATACAGAGTAATTTCATTGCCCTCAAAAACCCTGTGTGCTTCACCTATTAATCCCATCCTCACCTTTAACATCTGGCAAACACTGATATTTATACTCTATCCATAGTTTTGCCTTTTCAAAATGTCATATAGTTAGAATCATACCATATGTAGCTGTAGTTGATTGAATTATGTCCCCCCAAAACTCACTGAAGCTTGAATTGTGTCCCCCAAGTTTTATGTATTAGAACCTTGGTCCCCACTGTGACCGTTAAGAGGATGGGAAATCCTATTGTGGTAATTGAAAGGTGGAGCCTTGAAGAGGTGATTGGATTGTAGGAGCATGCAGTAGTGAATGGATTAAAACTGGTGGTCAGAGGCGTGGTTCTGAGGGCTTTAAAAGAAGAGGAGAATCTGTCTTTCTAGCTTTCACTTTGCTCTGTCTGCTTCCACCATCTTGCAGTGTGAGACCCCTGGGTCTCTGTTGGCACCATCAGATGGACTTTGGACTTCCCAGCCTCGGAACTGTAAGCAATAAATTTTGTTTTCTTATAAATTACCCAGTCTCAGGTGTTCTGTTATAGCAAGCAACACAAAACGGACTATTACAGTAGCCTTTTCAGATTGGCTTCTTTCACTAGTAATATGCATTTAAGTTTTTTCCATGCCTTTTTATGGCTTAACAGCTCATTTCTTTTTAGTGCTAAATGTTCCATTGTCTTGATATACCACAGTTTATTTATCCATTCACCTACTGAAGGACATCTTCATCGCTTCCAAGTTTTGGCAATTATGAATAAAGCTGCTATAAACATCATATACAGGTTTTTGTTTGGACATAAGGTTCCATCTCATTTGGGTAAATACCAAGGAGCATGATTGCTGGGGCGTATGGTAAGAGCATGCTTAGTTTTGTAAGAAACTGCCAAACTGTCTTCCAAAGTGTCTGTACTGTTTTGCACAACCACTGGCAATGAATGAGTGTCCCTGTTGCTCTACATCTTCACCAGCCATTTTAACAGGTGTGTTGTGTTATCTCACTGTTGTTTTAATTTGTATTTCCCTTATGAAATATGATGTGGGGTATCTTTTCATACGATTATTTGCTATTGGTATATATTCTTTGGTGACTGAAGTATCTGTTAGGACATTTGGACCATTTTTTATTCAAGTTGTTTGTTTTCTTATTGTTGAGTTTTAAGAGTTCTATGTATATTTTGGATAACAGACCTTTACCAGATATACCTGTGCAAATATTTTCTCCCAGTCTGTGGCTTATCTTTTCATTCTCTTGACAATGTCTTTCATAGAGAAGAAATTTTTTATTTCAATTAAGCTCAGCTTATCAATTATTTCTTTTGTGGATAGTGCCTTTGATGTCCTATCTAAAAAGTCATCATTAAAACCAGGGTCACATGTATTTTCTCCTATGTTATCTACTTAGGTGCTTTATAGTTTCACATTTTACATTTAGGTTTATAATCCATTTGAGTTCATTTTTGTGAAAAGTGTATGGTCTGTGTCTAGATTCACTTTTTTCTTTTTCTTTTTTTTACACATACATGCCTAGCTGTTCCAGCAACATTTGTTCAAAAGGCTGTCTTTGCTTCATTGTATTTATTGACTTTGCCCCTTTGTCAAAGATCTGTTAACTGTATATGTGTGAGTATATTTTTGGACTGTCTTTTCTGTTCTACTGATCTATTTGTCTATTTTTTTGCCAATACCGCATTGCCTTGGTTACTGTAGGTTTATAGTGAGTCTTGAAGTCGGGTAGTGTCAGTCCTCCAACTTTGTTCTTCTCTTTCGATACTGTGTTGTCTACTCTGGGTCTTCTGCCTCTGCACATAAACTTTAGAATCGGTTTGTCAGCATCCATTTTGCTATTATTGTTTTGAACAAACCATTATTTGTCATATCAATTAAGAATAAGAAAAATAAGTTTTATTTTTATCTTCACTTATTCATTCTCCAATTCTCTTCCTTTCTTTATGTAGAGCTGAGTTTCTAAGTGATATCATTTCCCTCATTGCTAAGAAACTTCTTCTAACATTTCTTGCATGATGGGTCTATTGGCAACAAATTCCCTCAATTTTTAATTTTTGTTTGTCCTAAGAATGTCTTTAATTCTCCTTCATTTCTGAAGGAGAATTTTGCAGAGTATGGAATTTTAGGTTGGTGGCTTTTTTCTCTCCATACTTTAAATATTTCACTTCACTCTCTTATTGCCTGCATTTTTTCTAAGGACAAGTCAGATATAATTTTTTTCTTTGCTTCTCTACAGGTAAGGGATTTTTTTCCTCTGGCTTCTTTCAAGATATTTTATTTCTGATTTTCTGAAGTTTGAATATGATATACCCATATGTAGTGAGGTTTTATTTTTGGTTTGGGGTGTTTTTTTGTTTGTTTGTTTTGTTTTGGGATATTTTTCATGCTTGGTGTTCTCTGAGTTTCCTGGATCTGTGGTCTGATGCCTGATATTAATTTGGGGAAATTGGCAGCCATTACTCCTTCTAATACAGATGGTCCCCAACTTAAAAATTTTCAGCTTTAGATGGTGCAAAAGGGATAACCATTCAGTATGTTTCTTGACTTACAGTGGGGTTAGATCCAGATAAACCCATCAAAAGTTGAAAATATAAGTTGAAGATGTACTTTTGACATAATATTTTCAATTTACAATTAACAGGTTGTAAGCCCATCATAACTTGAGGAGTATCTGTTATTTCTTTTTTTCCATTCTCTCTTTCTTCTTCTTCTGGTATTTCCATTACTCATATGTTATACCTTTTATAGTTGTCTCACAGTTGTTGGATATTTTGTTTCAGGGTGGGGGTGTTCAGTCTTTTATGTATTTTCTTTTCAGTTTTAGAGTTTTTATTGTCATATCCTCAAGCTCAGAGATATTTTCCTCAGCTGTATCCAATCAAAGACCCTCCATTTCTATTACAGTGTTTTTTACCTCTAGCATTTCTTTTTGGTTCTTAAAATTTTCATCTCTCTGATTACATTGTCTATCTGCTCTTACGTGTTGTCTACTTTTTCCACTAAACCTCTTAGCACATGAATCATAGGTTTTAAAAAAAATTCCTCGTCTGATAAATCCAACATTCCTGCAATAACTGACTCTGGTTCTGATGCTTGTTCAGTGTTTTCAAAGTGTATTTTTCGCCTTTTTGTATACCTTGTAATCTTTTCTTGACAGCGGACGTGAAGGACCAGGTAAAAGAACTGCTGTAAATAGACCTTTAGCAACATGGTGGTAGAATGTTGGATAAGGGGAAGCATTCTATAATCAAATTGTTAGGTCTCAGTCTTTTAATGAGCTTGTGCCTCTGGGCTGAGAACTTTGCTCATCAACCTTCCCACACTTTGGCGGGAAAGGATGGCAAGAGTGGGCTGTAGTTGAGTATTTCCCTTTCCCCAAGTTAGGTGCTTATAAAATCCTAGCATGTAAGGCTCTGGTTAAATAGTTTCTCTGGAGGGCAGACTTTTTAAAGAACCAAATGTTCTGGCATATTTCAAAATGGTTCCTTTTCCCCTCTCCCTTTTGGAAGTTTGAGATGATTTTTTCTCAGTATTCACTGTGAAGACCAGGTCAAGTTCCTGGAGATAAAATTCACAAAAGTATAGGGCCCTTGATGACTGGTTCCCTTAGAGTTTTTTGCTCTCAGTATTTCCCACATGGAGCCTTCAGCAATTCCCCAGTTACAGTTCAGGTTTTCCTGCACCAGCACTGGTTTCTGATCGTGGGTTTCTGCTTTGATAAATTATGATTCTCTATGTTGGCTTGTCTCTCCAATTTTGAGAGCAGCAGTTTGCCCTGTGACCTCTCTTCTCTTTCAGATCTAAAAATAGTTGTTGGTTTTTCAGTTTATTTGGCTTTTTTTTTTTTTTTTTGTCTTTTTCCGTGTCCGGCAACGGATCGCAACCCTCAGTGTCGCCCCCGTACCGGACCGGGACCGGCAACGGGATCGCAGCCCTCGGTGTTGCTCCCGCGCCTCGCTCAGCCAGTGAGCGGGAACTGGTCTGTATGTGGGATCCGAACCCTCGGCGGGAGCGCCGCCGCGCTTCCCAAGCAGCGCACGTAAGCAGTGCGCCACCGGGCCGGCCCTTATTTGGCTTTTTACTTGTTGTTAGATGGAGTGGTGACTTTCAAGCTTCTTACATGCCAGACTGAAAGCCAACACTTTTACCAGGCTGAGTTTTTAAGTTTTTGAACAAACTTCTAAACTAGCCTCCTAAATTAATATTACACTAATGGGCATATGACACTGATGCTGGGCCCTCAGTCCCACATTCAAAAGTTTTCCATTTCCTCAACTAATTTGCATCGCCTGTCCAATTTTTGAGGATTGCAAATGCACAGAACTTTTTACATCTGCCATTATTTGCTTTTTATTATTCAGAATTGTTTCTATCATAGAAGGAATGATCCCATCAACTACTGGTCATTTCTTACCAGTTTCAATTGCTTTATTCTCTTATTTTTGTCATGAATATAGCCATCTTATGGCACTTACCACACTTTCTCTATATTTGCACTTATGACGATGGAGGATTAGAGTTGTCAGATTTAGCAAATACATTTAGATTTAAATGGATTTAAATGGGAATTTCAAAGAAACAATTTTTTGTATAAATATTATCTCTTGCAATATTTAGGATATATTTATACTAAAAAATTATTCGTTTTTTTACATGAAATTCAAATTTAACTGGGAAACTTATATGTTATCTGGAAATCCTATGCAGGATTCATTCAAATTTCTCAAGGTTTATTAAATGCCCCTTATGAGTTGTTATTCTACATAGAGCAATGGTTCTCAAAGTGTGATCCTGAGACTAGCAGCATCAGCATTACTTGGGAGTTTGTTAGAATCACAAATCCTCAGGTTTCACCTCAGACAAACCAAATGAATCAGAAACTCTGGGCTTGGGGCCCAGTAATCTCTGTTTTAACAAGCCCACCAGGTGATTCTGATGTATACTAAAGTTTGAGAATGATTGATAGAGACAGCTCTGTTAGTGTCCCACCCAGATCTCACCAGTGTGCCCATCCTGCAGCTGCTAAATAGTTGGCTGCTAAAGTCATACAGCTGTCGCCCTTTCTCTGAAGATCTGCCCTCAGCTGTCAGAGCCACCTCTCCTGGGAAGTTCTGTTCCAGCATGACAGTGGGCCCATAATTTATATGAGCAACTGATACAGGTAGGGAAGTCTGACGTCTTGCCAGAAGGGGAGACAACTCTGAAGTGTAGTTTGTGCTCCAGGGCCCTAACTTCATGGATCAGTCTAGACCGAGGCTAGACTTTATCTGAGACCACATCTTTTCCCGGTTCTTTTCTCTTCCCTATCCTGCTTGTCTCACTCACAGGTGTTTTCTAAAGAGCATTTTCTGAACACATCATATGAAACTAAATCCTTGCCTCAGGCTCTGCTTCTGCAGAATCTGATACAGGACAGAAAGGGTTAATAATATTCATAAAAAACAGAAACAAAACTAAAGAACAAGACTAAAAATGATCACATGTAACCACTGATGTTCTCTGAAAACAATGAAAAGTTGTTGCAATAATTTTATAAGAGTCAGGATTTAGAGAGCAAAAAGGAGAGAATAGAATGAATTTATACCACATTAAAAAAAAAAACCCTGGTAATATTAAAAAATAATAGTAGCTACCATTTACTGTCTTCTGTGTGCCTTCGTGTAAGTCAGTTAACAATACAACTCACTTAAAATCTGAATATAGAGCCGTTTGAGAGCTGAAACCACGTCCTAGCATTTTGCATGGAACCTGGCTCAAGGTAGATGCTCAATAAATGTTTGTTAATGAAAGAAAGGTATGTGTTCAAAGTGACACCAAGATTTCTGGGTTGGAAATGGATGAATAAAAGAGAAAGCTGGGAAAATGATGAGCTTATTTTTAAACAAAGCATTTGAGGTAACCCAAATTTGAGAAACCCAAATGAAGATGTCTATAGATATCTAAAAACATATGCATGACATAAAAGGTGAAAGGTCAGGGCCAAACATGTATATTGAAGAGTGGTTTTCTCCGATTACAATGCCATTCATATAAGCTCAGTCTTTATACTTTGGCATGAAGCCTAGGCATCTGATCACAGTTTTAAAAACCTAAAAAAAATAATTACTAAACACAAATGTCTAGCTGCTCTTTCTTCTCAATGATATTTTAGAAATTTTATTTAAAGGAAACTTTCTGGGAAAGGACTTTCAATGTAACAAAGATATTTCTGTGTAGCAAGTGATTATGAAATAAAGTTATTCTCACCAGGCGCAACTTGGAGAATGTTGGAACCATCAAGACATAAGATGTCGTTTGTATTTAACTTTTGCCTTGGGAGAACTTTGTGTTTCAATTAGCCTGCAGGTTTTCACAAGTTTTTGACAAGGTAGGTTCCCCAAAAGAGATTGAAATTGATACTTTATAAATCAGCCACATGTGAATCTCTGCACCAAAGAATAAGATTTTCAATTCACTGCTTGAGATTTTTTAAATGTTGTTTTTAAGTCTAAGTTAAAAAACAGACTGATGGGCCGGCCCGGTGGTGCACTGCTATGGTGCGCCGCTTGGGAAGTGCGGTGGCGCTCCCGCCGAGGGTTCGGATCCCACATACAGACCGGTTCCCGCTCACTGGCTGAGCCAGGCGCGGGGGCAACGCCGAGGGCTGCGATCCCGCTGCCTGTCCCGGCCCCCTCCGGGGGCCCACACCGGGATG
>NW_007727846.1:97270-176647 GCF_000696425.1 Galeopterus variegatus | reverse complement strand
GGTCCCGGTCCGGTACGGGGGCGACACCGAGGGTTGCGATCCGTTGCCGGACACAGAAAAAGACAAAAAAAAAAAAAAAAGAAGAAGATTGATAAAGGGACTGAAAGAAAGTGAGCCAAGATGCTGGGTACCGTTCAAGCTTTATTAAAGAAAGAAATCTGCTGGGCTGTACTCAAAATAAAGGACAGCCCAGGGCTGCCCTGAAAATGGTGGACAGCCCCAACAATGAGTTTGTTAAAGTTTATATTAGCTTTTGGGCATGAAATGTACGGGGGGAGAGACCATTAGGTTGATGTAACTGGGTGGAGAACTGTGCCGATGCAGAAGCCGGAAAGTTGTTTCTAAGTCAGGAGGCTTCCTGTAAAGGGAAGAGGGGAGAGGCTTGGTGCTGGAGTTGAAGACGAGGCTGGTGGCTATTTCGTGCTGGTGCTTATTGTGTGCACAATGGTACTGGCCACATCCAAAATCCATCACAGACATTCCCTGTAACAGTTCCTTCTCTCTTCTCAGGGTTTTGGGGCACATATAGTGCTCTGAAACCTTGCAGTTTTGTTTATTTAATATTATGCACCAATTACATTATGCCCTGAAGATGTGATCTGTCACACCTCCCCCAAACCATCTTTATTGTCTGTGTAGCTCCATTTTATTGTAAAAAATGCAATTTAATGTATGTCAAAGAAAATGCATGCAATATGGATGCTGGCTCATGGGAGATAAAATACAAATGTGCAGACAACCTAGAAGTTAAAATGATTCTGAGTCAAATTGTGGAATATACTATAAAGCAAATGTATTTCACAGGGCCTGGTTTTTCAAAGCCTTGCAGTTTCAAATATTGATCTTGCAAAGGACAGCAAATTTTCCTCAGGCTATAAAATCTCTGGTGTAAGATAAATAATTCTAACACAATAAGGTTGCTGGCTCAAAGACAGACTAGTTACTGATTGATATGTAAAGATTCTGGGAAATTGCTGTAAGAAGGAACGTTTGCTAAGATCAAGCTTTTGTTGGTGGACCACTTAATTGCCTTAATGGAATGTCATCTGACTTGTCTTTATTGATGTTACCAGCTTCTATTGTTAAACTTGTTAAAACTTTAACCCCACCTATATGTCTTCCTGTAACTTCCTGGGCTGGAGAATAAACGCAGGAAGAGAACCCGAATTTGGGGTTAATTTCCCAAATGGAAGGAATGCTTCTTGCTTGAGGGTTCCAGGGAAGATTAACCACTTTGGGGCTTCTCACTGTTCAGAAGAGATGGGCTTTCAGTAATCCTTTGTGGCTCCATCACCCAGGGAGAAAGGGGTGACAAATCCGTAGGGGGCAAAGCAACATCAAATATAAACCATAAGAAGACATGAAGAGAAAGGGCTGAGGTGACAAGAACAGACTGGAGAAAAAGGAGGCTGGAGAAACTGGACTCAAGAGCAGCTCATGTAATCTGATCTAGGTCAAGTGCCCAGACTAAAGTTTCATTCATATCTGGAGGAGAGCAGTTCAACTGGGATGTCAGGGCAATTTCTATGTTGTAATTGGTGCTGAATTCTAGGCTTATGCTTGGAGCCCAGTCACAAAGCACTATTTTCCTGTAGTTACCAGGGACCTAGCAGTTCTCCTGGCTAGCTTGAGGGTGATGGAGATTGAAACTAAGAAAACAAACTTGTGGATAGTCCTGTAAGGCTTGGCTCTGGACCTACCTGGGCAATTATCATTTGTTTGTGTGGGTATGGTCTGGAACCTGAGATTTTACACAGTGTGGCTGCCTTTGGATCCTCCATGGTGGAGAGTAAAGGTCAACTCTGAGGAAGGGTACTGATATCCAAAAGGAGAAAATCTTCACTCTCTGAGGAATGGCGATGAGAAAATGATAACAACAATGGGGAATATTCTGTTACTTGAGTAATCCTGGCATTTTGGCCCAAGAAAATGTGTTAAAAAGAAAAAAAAAACACATTTCAGACACCCTACTAGTTAACATCTCCAACACTCCTGCACTGTAAAACTGTGAAGATCTCAAGTTTTGTGAAGGGAGTTGAGAAAGAATGATTAAAATAAATTTACTTTGCAAAGAACAATTTCTTGAAGTAATCAAAAGTGCACCCTTAAGAAAATAATTATCTTTCCTTGCTTTATTAGCTGCTATTAGCAAACAATACACAATTTGGTAACAACTGATGCTTTTAAATGAAACTCAGAGAGAAAAGGAAGTACAGCTAATTACTGTAAACAAGCCCAAGGGGACACAAGCCTGTACTACTATGGTGTGCAAAGGAATATTAATGGAATATTCACCCGGACATATGTATCCATTAGCTTATTTTGTGTGTGCTCAAACCCATATTCTAGAGGTTTTATTTAATACTGCCAACTTGTCATATAGTCGTGTTTTCTATTAGCAAAATTGTTCATAAGGGGAGGCAGATGTAGTAGTTAAGATCATAAGCTTGAAGCCCAGGGTGCAAATCTGGTTTCTGCTACTTCCTGGTTGTGTGACTCTGGGCAAGTTGCCGATTGTCTTGTAGCATACATGGCATAAGGTTATATACAGTGAGAGTTGAATAAGGTCACACATGCAAAGGGATTAGCAGAGTGCTTGGTACACAGTAAGCTCCCCTAAATGCCAGGTACTGTGATACTGTTATTATTCCATTCTTCTCATAAGCGAAGGAATCAAATGAAAAAAGTACAATTTCTTAAAGTCCCCCAAAGAGCACCATGATGACCAAGTACTCTGACACTTGAGCAAGTTTGAGAACTTCTCTAATAGAGCATAGACTATGCCTGAGTCCAAGATATCACACCTTAAAAGAAAATGGGACTAAAAAGTGAACCTTTGGAAAAGCAAAAAACATGAAGAGGAGACTTCAGGGAGGAAAACCACACAAGGAAAGATATTGCTGGGGGAAAACATCCATATCCAGGATCTTCAAGGAGGGTAAATATTATTTGCCTTATACTTGGGTTTCCATGACCACACTAGCCTTGAAGAAAAGAAAGAACCAAAAGCCAGTGTTTTTCTGATTCCACCCCCTTTCACTCTCTAGGAACTTCACTCCCCATTCCCTATCCACATATCCCCTAATCCTCTATGTTCCCCAACTCAAGAAAAAAAATTCTGGAAAACCAAGAACATATTTCACAAGTTCTCTGGTGTCTGGAACTCAAGTCTCCCATTTCTCTTCTTGTCTTCTAGAGCTTGCCCCAGGGATGTATATTGTCACGGCCAATGGCCATCAAAACAAGACCTCTATTGGTGCCTACCAAAGGTACTGCTGGTGGCCCACAGTGTTCATGCATAGGTTGTCAGTGCCCCATAAGGAAGCTGATGTCTTTCAGTGCTGGAGAAACCAGTGGTGCTCTCTCCCAGGGTGCAGCCAAAGCAATGAGGTTGCTGCCATGTTGGAATAAACTTCTTCTCATTTCACTTGTTCTTTTATTAGAGATACATTGCTGTTAAGACTCAGTCATGGCTTCAAGGGAGCTGAGCCAGAGATCCACTGCTATAAGATTCAGTCATGGCTTCAAGGGAGCTGAGCCAGAGATCCACTGCTGTAAGATTCAGTCATGGCTTCAAGGGCGCTGAGCCAGAGATCCACTGCTATAAGATTCAGTCATGGCTTCAAGGGAGCTGAGCCAGAGATCCGCTGCTGTAAGATTCAGTCATGGCTTCAAGGGAGCTGAGCCAGAGATCCACTGCTGTAAGATTCAATCATTGCTTCAAGGGCGCTGAGCCAGATGTTATCTGTGACAGATACTCTGGTGGGCTCATAATCTAGCCAAGTCCCTTACACAGGCCCAACTGCCCTTGAGTCAAGTCATATGACACTCTTAACTTTGTGTGATTTATTTCCCAGGAGGCTTCTTGATGCTAATGCCTGATCAAACATCCTGATGTGCCAGCCAGTTGTGCTTGAATTTTAGGGTGAACACCACTTAAGTTCATGAGGGGGTTCTCTGATGGATGGTAAGAAGAAAAGGAATAGGGACAGGGAACTGAAGTTCATTAAGCAGTTCAGTTTATCAGGGATTTAATGAATACCCAGTATGTGCTTAACAACAACCTTGCAAAGCTGCCATTATTATACTCATTTTACTGGTAAGGAGACTAATGTTCAATTGATTAAAGTAACAGGATCAAGATCACAAAGACAGTAAATGATAGAGATAAAATGTGAAACCAAGTCTTTCTACTCAGCCTGCAGTAATATTCTGTGTTTTTATCACAAGGAGTAATTATATTTGGCCCTAGGGGATTAGGGTTCAATGTATAAGAGGAAACAAGCACATACATAAGAGTCTGTAGCATTATATCTTTTCGACAGACTATGGCCACTCTTTGATCCAGGAGTCAACAAACTATGGCCTAAAGGCCTACAAGCTGGTTTTGTAAATGAAGTTTTATTGGAACACAGCTATGCTCATTCATTCACTTACATGTTGTCTGTGGCTGCTCTTGCACAGAGTAGTTGTCACAGAGACCGTGTACCTGCAAGTCTAAAATATTTATTTGCTAGCCCTTTAAGAAAAATTTTAGCCACCCCTGCTAACACATCAAAATGTTCTATTGGGTTCAGGAGATGTTTTTATTAGCAAATAATACACCCTGCCAACCACCACCACATATAGAACCATAAGGAGCCTGCAGAAGATCTAGCCCTGTGTTTAGGGAAAAATCAAATAGACTTAGCTCATGCTGGAGAAGAGTACCAAGATGCAGGAGTGCTTAAACTTGGGTTGGCTATGCATTTGCCTAAGTTAATTTTTCTGGGGAGAAGATCCATAACTTTTATCATATCAAAAAATAGTTAGGAATCACTGATATAATTACTGTCAGACAGACTTGGGTTTACATCCCACCTCAAGCATTGACCTGCTGTGTGATTTTGGCCAGTTAGTTACATTTTTAGAACTTTTCTTTTCTCATTAGTGAAATGGTGTGTATGGACCATCTTGTACGATCAGGTCATCCCCTGATTGTGTGAACCTACTTGCTATTTTAGATCACCGAGACGGTTTTCCTAGCTTCTGTTCTCTCCCTGTTTCTTTAAATGAAATGTGATTACTGCTTATATTCTCAGACTGCATTTGTGTCTGAACCCTCTCATTAGCAGGTGGATGGTTAAACAAACTGTGGTCCATCCATACAATGAAATACTACTCAGCAATAAAAAATAATTATTTATCCATGCAACACTGTAGATAGATTTTTAAGGGTCTTATGCTGAGTGAAAAAAAGTCATACTCAAAAAGCTACATACTGTATGATTCTGTTTATATGATATTCTGGAAAAAGCAAAACTATAAGGACAGAAATCAGATCAGAGGTTGCTAGAAACCGGAATAGAGGGATTGATACAAAAAGCTGTGGAAAACAGAATTTTTGACCTTATAACCTTCATCCTAGTGCTGTGCCCATGAATATGTTGTGTCACAAGGCAAAATGGACTTTGTAGATGTACTTAAGGTCACTAATTAGTTGACCTTAAAATAATGAGATTATCCTGGATTATCTGGATGGGCCCAATGTAATCACATGAAAAGCAGAAGTGTCAGAGAGATCAGAAGCACATGAATGAATCGACTCACTGTTGCTGACTTGAAGATGGAATTGGCCAAGTGTCAAGGAAATGCGGACCTCAGTTGTAGTGCTGCACAAAGCTGAATTATGCCAACAACCTGAATGAGTTTGGAAGTGAATTTTTACCCAGAGCCTCCAGAAAAGAACTCAGCCTGGACAACACTTCAATTTCAGCTTCGTGAAACCCTGAGCAGAGAGCCCTGACATAGTGTCCTGGACTCTGGCACAGAGAAGTGTAAGATAACAAAATGTGTGTTGTTTTAAACCACAGTGTTTGTGGTAATTTGTTATGTCGGTAACAGAAAACTAATGCAAAAGAACACGAGGGAATTTATCGGAGAGTGGAAATACTCTATATCTTGATTTTGATGGTGGTTACACACTGAATAAGTTTGTCAAAATCCATAGAACCATACATTTTTAAGTGATAAAGATTAATTTATGTAAATTTTACCTCAATAAACCTAAAATATTAAAAATCAGCAAATTGCACTTTAAATGGTAAATGGGCAAATTTTATTGTATGTAAACTGTACCCCAAATAAAATAGATTTAAAAACAACAAAATTACAGTTCAAGGGTCATTTGTTAGAGAAGTTTTCCCTTATTCCCATTTTCCCTGAAGGGATGGCTGTTTATCTCAGTTGGTCACTGCACAGCCTTGTAATACCAAGGTCATGGGTATCCCAACCAGTTGGCCACCAAAAAAAAAAAAGAAAAAGAGATAATCAACCACACCTTTTTTCCTACTACAACTATACTTTATTATTTACTTATATGTTGGTCCTAACACTATATTGTCATTTTGAATTATACCTGTATTGCTAGTAGACTCCCTGAGCACAGGGACCATGTCATCATCCATCTCTGGATCATGAGTCTCCAGAATACAATAGGTGCTCTATCATTTTTACGTGATTGTACACGAATATATCTAAAACGTTTTAAACATGTCCTTCAAGATTTTTCTAGCTGGATCTCTTCCTGGGGATAATAAATGTTTTTATATCTAGTACTGAATAAGGCATTTCTATTTTTTAAATTCAAAACCACTTCATTAAACTTCAAGAAATGCTCCCCTATTTCTGGTATTCTTAAATATAGTGAAATAGTCTATTTGTTCCTTATTTCTTACACTTCATTTGTAGACTTTGATAGCACATCCCTTTTAGATAGTTTTTTAAAAGATATGATCCAGTTTAAAATGCCCTTTCAGCAATAAATATGTCCACTGTACACCACAAACGTATACAATTTTTGTCAGTTATACATTAATAGATCTGGGAAAATATACATATCTGTCATGGGTAGGATTGCCAGGTAGAATACTTTATGCTCCATTAAATTTGAATTTCAGACAAGCAACAAATAATTTTTAGTATACATCTGTCCCATACAATATTTAACTGAGCATCTTTTATTTAGGAAGGTGGCTAAGTCTGACAACCCTAATCATAGGGTTTACCTGTCTTTTGATGCAAGAGTACAAGGCTACTGTTAATGTAAATACAGCCGGCCCTCCATATTCATGGACTCCACATCCGTGGATTTAACCAACCATGGATAAAAATATTTTTTTAAAAAAAGTGTCTGAACTGAACATGAACAGACTTTTTTTCTTGTCATTATTCCCTTAAAAATACCATATAACAATTTATATAGCATTTACATTGTATTAGGTATTATAAGTAACATAGAGATGATTTAACATGTATGGGAGTGTGTGCATTGGTTATATGCAAATACCATGCAATTTTATATCAGGGACTTAAGCATCTGCTGATTTTGGTATCCTCAAGAAATCCTGGAACCAATTCCCCACGGATCCCAAGGGACTCATATGTGTTTTAAATATGCTAAGGTTTTACTAAGTAACAATCAGCTACATTAAGGGCCTAGAAAGCAAATGTATATACTACTTTTAGGTCAGGGATGAGCAGAAAAATGACTTCATGCTATTGGGAGGGCTACAAGGGTTGCCAGAAAATTGTACATCGTACATTAACAAAAGTGAGAATCTACCACTTAGGAAAACCTATTGAGGCAGGTAGGACTTTGGGAAGAAATATTTGATAAGGAGGTGCCAGAAAGATTCCATGGGAAAGTAAAAGTTTAAGAGTTGGGCAGGTGGCTTTAGAGAGAGTGGTTTTAATACTTTCATTCAGAAAAAATTATTCACCCTGTACCAGCCAACCCCCCTGCCAAAAAAATAATTATTGAGCACCTATCATGTGCCATGCATTGTTCAAGTTACAGACAAAAGCCCAGTCCTCATGGAACTTACATTGTAGTTGGGAAAAGAGGATACACACAGTATACAAATAAAGAAAGCACATGGCATGTCACTTAATGATTAGTGCTATGGAAAAATGTAGGGAAGGGAGACAGAAAATGTGCATTGGAGGGATTTAAAATAGAGTACTCAGGGAATGCCTCACTGAGAAAGTGGTATTTGTTGGGTATTTTTAAAAACTTTTTATTATTAGCATATTCATTATTACAGACAGTAATTATTCTTTGTGTCCCTTGACTAATTTCTTCCAAACCTCCCAATCCTCCCTCTTTAGCATCCCTAGTAACCAGAGGTCTGTTCTCTCCTTCTGAAAGTTCAATGTACCATGTAGTCTTCCTTCTTCCCTCCCTCCCTCCCTCCGTTCCTTCCTCCCTCCCTCCCTCCCTTCCTTCCTTCCTTCCTTCCTTCCTTCCTTCCTTCCTTCCTTCCTTCTTTTCTTTCTTCCTTTCCTTCTTTCTTAGAACCCATTTATGAGTGAGAACATGCAGTATTTCACTTTCTGTGCCTGGCTTATTTCACTTAAGACAATTTTCTCCAAGCTAATCCATGTTGCTGCAAATGGAAAATTATCTTCTTTTTTATGACTGAGTAGTATTCCATTGTGTATACATACCACATTTTCCTTATCTAATCATCCACTGATGGGCATTTAGGTTGGTTCCATATCTTGGCTATCGCATATAGAGCTGCAATGAACATGGGAGTGCAGGTATCCCTTCGACACAATGATTTCCATTTCTTTGGGTATATCCCCAGAATTGGAATTGCTGGATCATATGGTAGTCCTATCTGTAGTTGTTTGAGCAGAGAACCTACATAGGTGAGGAACAAAGTCATGCTTACATATGGTGTAAAAGTATTCCAGCAAAGAGAACATCTGTGCAAAAGCTTAGCTTTCTGTAGGAAAGGCAAGTGTGTTAGTCCATGTTATGTTACTATTACAGAATACCTGAGACTGGGTAACTTATAAATAAAAAAGGTTATTTAGCTCACAGTTCTGCAGGCTGGGAAGTTCAAGATTGAGCAGCCCTATCTGGCGGCTTCTGATGAAGGCCTCCTGCTGCATCAAAACATGATGGAAAACAGAAGAGGAACCAGGCATGTGAAAAGAGACCAAACATGAGAGGCAGCCTTGCTTTATAACAGCCTACTCTCACGGTAACTAATCCAGTCCCAGGAGAACTCAAGCACTCATACAAGGCTGCATTAATCCCTTCACTAGGGAGGATCCCTCATGACCCACCTCCCAACACCACCACACTGGCAATTAAATTTCAACATGAGTTTTGGTGGGGACAAACCACATCAAAACCACAGCAACAAGGAAATCAGTGTAGCTGAAATTCAGTGCATAAGAGGGAGACTAGTAGGAGGGAAGGTCCAGGAAGAAATGGAGGGGGAGCTGCAGATCCTCCTTATGGAGTCTTATAGGACAACATAAGAACTTTGTCTTTTACTTTTACTATGTTAGCCACTGGACATTTTTGACCAAAAGAATGGCTTTTTAAAGGGATCACTCTGGCTGTCATATAAGGGGGCAAGGATTGAAACAACCGGACCAGTTTTAAGACTAAATAGGGACGAGATTAAAGCATCCTTCTTTGAATTATGGCTAAGAGTGGTGAAAATAAGTATTTATTAAACAGTAAATTGGCAACAAGTTACTATTCTTTCATTTAAGGAAGAAATAGTTTTGTGTAGCAGAGTCCTCATGAAAACATGCTAGCTCAGCTAGATGCTTCGTTAGAGACTTGAAAAAGTAGGATTATTGTTTGCGTCACAAGGGTATTTGCAAGGTTGTGTTCTATAAATGATATAGCTTGTCTGGGCCCACATCCTATATCAACCTCTGCCTGCCCCAGGCCTCCTACCTCTTCAGGACAGGCTAGAAGCCTCTAGTCCTTAGATAGCAAATTCCTGTCACACCTAGTGCCATTCTCCCAACGCAGGCAAATCATCACAACTTACAGTCCACTTTATCTATTGAGCCTGAGAACAGCTTCAGAATCCATCTCAGCACCATGTTTTTTTAGACAGCCATTACTGATTCATTAGAATTGACACCAAAGGGCCGGCCCGGTGGCGCACTGCTACAGTGTGCTGCTTGGGAAGCGCGGTGGCGCTCCCACCGAGGGTTCGGATCCCACATACAGACCGGTTCCCGCTCACTGGCTGAGCGAGGTGCGGGCGCGACACCAAGGGTTGCGATCCTGTTGCCGGTCCTGGTCCGGTACGGGCACGACACTGAGGGTTGCGATCCGTTGCCAGACACGAAAAAAGACAAAAAGGAAAAAAAAAAAAAAAGAATTGACACCAAAAACTAAACCTGTTTAGCGTCACTAGTCTCACAGATGCCACACTATTTACTGCACAAGGTTACCTGCATGAGAAAATGAAATAGAGCTGATATCCAACCCATGCTCTGTTCATCATGGTCTGGGGCTGCATTCCAGGAGTGTCTGTTTTTAAATCACACAAAAGCACCATGTGGACTAGCAGCTGCTTTGTCTGTTCTAGGGGAATAAGCAGGGGTTACTTGGCATACTTGGTAAAAGTAATAAGGGAGAGAAAATTTAGACTAGAGAGAGATGAGTTGAAGTATCCATCCTTGAAGAATAGCTAAGATTTTATTTATTTTTTCCTATTTTATTTTTTGGCAGCAGCTGGCCGGTACAGGAATCCAAACCTTGGTGTTATCAACACCATGCTATAACCAACTGAGCTAACTGGCTGGCCCATTTTTCCTATTTTAAATTGGAATGAGTGTATGATAACAAGGTTAGTGTAAAAATGAGTGCATTGTTTCAGTACATGCATATACTGCACAATGATTCACTTAGAGTAGATAGCATAGTTTTGTACCCATTAGTCCACCCCTTCTCCCCCTCCCCACCACCGTAACCATTATTCTATTCTCCACTTCTATGAGAACATTTTTTTTCTAGATTCCACATATGAGTGAGATCATGGTTTAACTAAGCTAAATGTTGTAAGTAGAATGCTGCAGAATCAGGATTGTAAAGAATGGGGCTTGGCTTTACGTAATGGAGATGTTTACATAAGTGGTTATTTGCCTGTGCCTGATGGCAACCAAAGCCAGCCTTGGTTTCTGAGCATGTTCAACATTGCCTTTCTGTTAGAGAAATTTAAACATAACATCAAACCAAAACAGTTTTCTATTTACTGATGCACTGTCACTGTTTATTTAGTTGTGTTCTATATATTAAAGGAACACAACCATGACATTCTGACTTTACACAATAGAACAATTAAGTGCTAAAGGATTCATAACACCACAGTTTCCCCAGGAGATTCTGACGAGCACAACTTGGTTGAGACCCATGGAGCCTAAAGAGTATGTCAATTTGCCTGGAGGGACAATCAAACCAAAACAATTATGAACCATCTTTCAAGCTCATTAAATAAGACTGTTCATCTGCCACTTACCTGGATATGAAGGGGTCTTCAGAAAGTTCATGGAAAGATTCATACTATCTTTCAATTCCATTTTTCCACAAACTTTCTGAAGTACCCTTGTATAAGGGCATCCTGACATTCCCCCTACTGTAATGAGAAGCTCCTGCTAAATGAGTATTTGTGGGACTGAGGAAATTTCAGCTGAATGAACTTAGAGAAAATGGAAGAGCCAAACTTAAACCCAAGGCATTGAAGGAGAAACTATTTAGCATGTATGCTCTGGTAAGACACCAGCAACAAAATCTGGCATCCACACAGTTCTCTGATGAGGCTTACCTTTAGCCACTTTCATGAAGAATGATTGCAATTTTATGTATAGCCTGCCCACCCCACCCCCTGACTCCACTTTCTTTCCCCTTCATCATTTGAATTACTTTTCTCGAGATCCTCTCCAACTGTATTACTCTGTTATTCCTGTCTTATACACAGACCAGAACTATAAAAAAGAGCCCAGGTGCAGACACCTCAAGGATTTAGAAAAAAAATTAGAATGACTGCTTACTGGTTTTTCCTATTTTTCTTAATGATGTTCTACATTTGCTATCTTCAGGGACTATAGTCTACAAGGACTATTGGCTTCCTTTCTAGGGATGTAACAGCTCAAAACGTGTCATTTTAAAATATGCTTTAAGAAATGAAGAAGTGAGGAGATTTCAGAGGTGAAAATATAGGTGTGACTTGAAAAAACAATTTAAATAAAGATAAGTCGTGGAGATGGGCTTGTAATACAGAAAAAAGGGGGGAGTAAAGATTTGTAACTGGGGAGTAATTCTGTCTAGCAAGAATGTGATATGAATAAAGTCATGATGGGAGATGGGGTTACAAATGTGGGTTAGAACCAATTTAGTCTTAATGACTTTATGTCACTAATCTGGAAGCACATTGTAGCAACTCTAAAATGTGTTCTTGTACTTCCTCTTCAAAGATTACTTATGAAAATGATAATTTAAGCCAATCTCAGAACTAATTCTTGGAGGATTCTGCCATTAACAGTTAAAATATCTCTAAAATGGCATAATAAAACTTACTCTATTTTCCTCACAAGAATACAGTGATAATCAAATGGCACAAGGCGTGTGGAAGACAAGTTGTATACACCTGCAGAGTGGTGGAATTGCCTAGAAAATTCCTCATTGGCTCCTACTTGTCTCTACTGCATTTCCCACAACACAATGCTATGTTGAGTATAATCACAATACTCCTTGGTCTGGAAACTTTCAAAGGCTTTTTTTTTTTTTTTAAGTTTAAAGTGCTTCTATCTACAGACCCCTACTTTTGTACCTACTTTCTACTATCTCAAGCTCTATTATATTAATATAGCATGGCTTTTTCTCCAAGTTCTGTGCTTCTGTGTTTCTGTAATCCTAATTTTTACTTTCCATTTAACCAGATTACTCAGTGGATTGTGAGACTATATGGAATCTGTAGTTTCCAGAAGCTTCTCTGGAGTATTTATCTTGCATTTATTCTGAACAATGTTCCACTAGAAACAAATTTTTTAAAAAGATAGCAGATTTTCAAGTGTTGGAAGGCGTAAAAGTATAATGGCTAAAAGAGGATCAGATTGCCTTGATCTGTAATCCTGGCTTTATCTGTTTCCTCTCTATAATATGACAGTGATGATAATATCCACCTCACAGGGTCATTTCAACAGTTGAGTTAGATAACGTACAGAAATTGCTTAGCACCAAGCATGATGTATAGTAAGTGTTTGATTAGCATTATTATATATATATATATAATTTATAACATCAACTATTTTGATTTTTAAGCATCTTACATGAAAATATATTTAACACAATTTCATCCCAGTAAACAACCACAAGGCTAACCCCCATCACTTATGTGTAGTCTCATTACATAGGTCATGGCTCACATCTCGGAAAATTAAAAACCCACAACATTCATTTGGGTGGCTGTTTAGAGAAAATACCTCATATTTGTATAATTCTTTATGGTTCAAAAGGGTCTTTCATGTGTATTTGCACTTAACGCTCACAATAATTCTGAATTAAAATGGTGAATGGACTTTTCTAATACTACACAGTAACTGCAATGAAGCTGGTGTTAGAACCTAAGTCTGGGTCTTTATTTCATGATAGGCTACTTTATTATTTGTTAGGATCCCCCGGATCATCTTGACACCATAAAACAAGTATATTTTACGAAAATTTCTATTTGAAAGAAAAATATCTAAAAGTTAGCATAGCAAATTTATAAAGAAATTTATGATACTGAAGGTAAGCTATGGTGTAGGCATAACAGAATGCCCATTCCCCTCAAAGCCTGAGGAAAATGTTGAGCTCCCTTTATGACTGCCCAGACTGTAAATTTAATCATGTTTCACGATCTAAAACCTCAGTGGTCAGAGATACTACAAGGGACTCAAGGGAAATTTTACTTAAGATCGTCAACTGGAAAAAGCAGCTACAGATGGAGGACTTCTATAACTCTACTCATCTTTGGTGAAAGATATTTTCATTTTTTTCCAACAGCTGTTCTTTTTCCATCATTCGGATTACATTACGGCCCACTTGCTTTGCCAGTAATTTTTTTTTTTCTCTCTCTCCTTCTTTTAATGAAATGAATGGTACAAGGTATAAGGCTCATCATCAGATTGGAATGCAGAAGATACGGTATTGGTATTGGCCATACTTTAAATTTGCCACTGTAGAAATTGTAAAAAAGAAAAATATATGTATGAGGGGATACTTACAAAAATTCATGGAAAAACTGAATTGAAAGATAAAATAAATCATTATGATGCCAGAGGAGAGAGTCTGGGGGTCCAATAGCTGGCCTCAACCCACCCTGTCCTCTTACCCAGTTCTTGACTCTGCCACAGGAAAGAATTCAAGAGCAGAGTCATGGTAGAAAGTGAGAACAGGTTTAATGTAACAAATAAGAGACATAATTTTCACACAGAAAGTGCCACACAGCTCCAGAGACTGAGCAGGGCCCACACCAAGTTTAATACAAAAGTAAAAAACACACATTCACAGACAAAGTACAGACTGGCTGTAGAGTGAACAGTAGCCAGCTAAAGGCAGGTTTGATACAAAAAGAAAGATATACACACTCCACAGGCAGCTTGCACCCTGGCTCTAGGAAAGTGAGCAACAGCCCTGCCTTCTGCGAAGATTCAGCTTTTATAGTTTTGCTATCTAATGAATATTCAGTTAAAGGGGTGGTTCCCAGTTATGTAACATACTCTTGCACATGCCCAGTTGGTCTTTGAGGGCATGTTCATTGGTCCAATTCTATCACATGCACTGAACTTATTCAAGAATATCCTGTGCTCTTTACCACCCCTGGTGGAAGGTCATTCAAAGGATAAACTCCCTTCCACTGAGCATGCACAGTCACTGGAGTCATATAAATTCCTTTTACTGAGCATGCTCAGCTACTGGATTTACATATGTCTGCCCCTTGTTGTTTCCATCTCCCCATGTTGGTGCTAAAAATAGGTCCAATAAGCAACAGTAACTCTCCTCTAGGGGAGGGCCAAGAGGAGGGGCCTGAGACCTTAGGGAGTGGCTTGAAACCCAGAGGCATGTCCTGAAACCCAAACCCAGGAAAACTGAGCACCTCCTATCTAATTTCCATGAACTTTTTGAAGTACTCTCAGATATATAATGAAGTTTGTTACCTACTAAAAAACTCGGAAAAGACCTTTACAAAATTAAGGTATCAACTTTAGTGAAATATTCAAACTTACTAAAAACATGTAATTGAAGCATGACATTTCATATTTTTTGAAATTTTAGCGGTCCAAAAGGTTTTGAACTCTCAGAATGTAGATAAGACAACCTCTCTATCTGTGTATGAATATGAAATCATTTAGCAGTCATCAAAAACTAGATATAAACAAAACTTTATTACTGGATACGAGTAGATGAATACATCGAGTTAACTGGTACAAGTGAATGAGAAAAAAAAGAAAGGAAGGATAATTGGTAGCCCTTCACCTATTATAAGGTTCATATTCTATACATAACAGTATATATGCCATCACATTTTGTTCTTTTGAAAGAAAATGTAAAGGAACTCAAAGAAGGACTTAAAGATTAATGATTTAAGATAACCCCCCAATGTACTAAGAAACAATTATAGGGAAATAAAAATAACACTGTTGACAAGGCATGTACACTGGCAACTTGGCTATCTACGTGGTTGAGTATAAAGTTGTATGTATCCACAAAACAGGGCCCAGATGTTTAGCATAAGAATAAAACTGCAGGGAGTTTCAAAACTATGCTAATTTAAAGGCCTTTACGGCTATTTATCAGTTTGGAATCTGCCTGTCAATGCTTTCAATGTCTAAATCAGAAGACCATAAAATCAACTTTCCTTACTCTTAATCTGCTGATTTGGGAAAGTAGAAAATTCTGGGGATTTTATTTTATTATTTTTTGATAGTATTAACACACCATGGCTAGATCCATAATGCCAATTGATAATTAAGACAATTACCTGAATAAGTCAGACCAAAAAAACACTCTTGCCTGCATTTGTGAAGTGTTTTGCTCTGCTCTTCAATGCTCAAGTTGCAGCAGTGAGGTGGTGTCTTAAGTGATAATAAATTTCATTTTAAACTCTATATGTCTTAAATCCTAAGTACCAGGAGTGGAACAAAGTGTTCATCTATTAACCACCCGATTTCATAAGTGAGGAGACTCAAGCCCAGAGAGGTGAAGTGTCTTGCCCAATATCAAGAAACTAAACGCTGGCACCATTGGAGTACAAGTAGGTCTCCAGATTTGTAGTCTAGTGCACTTCTCTGACTTCAAGAGACTGCTTCAAGTTTTAACTGTTACCATCAAAAATATACAATAATTTGTATTTTATAGAACTTTCTGATTTTAAAATGATAACAAGAGTAATAATTCATTGAGTGCCTATAGGTGCTTCTTTCTGTGCAAGCTGCCTTATGTTATTGGGAAGAATTGACACCATAGCAACAATAACTCTTCCAACCAATGAACACATATATCTCTCCATTTATGGTTTTAGGCAATATTTCACCTATTCTGCCAGCTAAGTATAAACACCATTTATACACCTCAAATTATTCCAGTTTTTCAGAACACTTACTAGGCTATTTTACTCTCCTTTTTAAAATGAAACCAGTAAACTACTGGGAAAGTACAATGTGTTCACTCAGGAGAGGCCTGTCATTTGACTCCAATTAACATAGAAATATCAGCAAGACAGTTCATGGCATTAACAATGAATGCATTTCAAAAAAAAAATTATAAGCTGATATTAAATTTTTAACAGCTTTATTAGGGTATATAATTTGACATTCAATAAGCTGTATACATTAAAACTGTACAATTTGATAGATTTTGACATATGTATATACACATGAAATTATCACCACAATCACCACCCCACAAAAGTTCCTCTGTGTTTCTTTTAAATCGTTTCCTCAAACTTAATCCCTACTTCCCACACCTGCAGGCAACCACTGCTCTGCCTTCAGTCACTATACATTAGTTTGCATATTCTAGTATTTCATATATGTGGAATCATACTCAGCATAATTATTTTGAGATTCACCCAAGCTGTTACGTGTATCAACAGTTTATTTCTTTTTAGTACTGAGTAGTATTCTGTTTGTATAGATATATCACAATTTGTTTATCCTTTTGACTGTTGATAGATATTTACGATGTTTCAAGTTTGAGGCTATTTTACTAATAAAGGTGCTATGAAAATATGTGTAAAGGTATGTATGTGTTTAACTTTTTAAGAAGCGGCCAAACTGGTTTCCAAAATGGTTGTACCATTTTATGTTCCCACAATCAGTTCCAGTTTCTCCATATTCTTGCCAACACTTGATATGGTCACTCATTTTCATTTTAGTCATTTTAATAGGTGTGAAGTGGTATCTTATTACCTTATTGTGTGTGTGTGTATTGGCAGCTGGCTGGTATGGGGATCCAAACCCTTGACCTTGGTGTTACCAACACCGCACTCTAACCAATTGAGCTATCCAGGCAGCCCCTTATAGTGATTTTAATTTTCATTTCTTCGATAACTAATGATGAGCATCTTTTCATGTGATTATTTGCCATTGATATATTTTCTTTGGTGAAGTGCCTATTCACATCTTGCCCATGTTTAAATTGGGTTGTTTGCTTTCTAATTATTCAGTTTTGAGAGGTCTTTACATATTCTCCATGCAAATCTTTATCATCTAGTTGTAAGCATTTTTGCCTAGTCTGTGGCTTGTCTTAGCATTCTAATTAACAGTGTCCTCCAAAGAGCAGAATTTTAAAATTCTGATGAATTCCATTTGATCGATTTCCTGCGTTTATGGATTGTACTTTTGGAGTTATATGTAAGAAATCTGTCTAACGTAAGAATGCAAAAACTTCCTCCTAAAGTTTCTTCTAGAAGTTTTATATATTTAAGTTTTATATTTAGATCTATGATCCATTTTGAGTCAATTTTCACGTATAAAAGGTGTGGGCCCGCATTCTTTTGTTTTTTATTTTTGTGCATAGGGATATGTAATTATTCCAGCATAGCTTGTGGAAAAAACTGTCCTTTCTCCATGAAATTGCATTTGATCCCTTGTTGAAAATCAGTTGTCATCTCTACCGGCAAGCTACTGAAAAAAAAAATCAGTTGCACTTGCCAATATATGTGTGGGTTTATTTCTGAACTCTCAATTCTGTTCCATTTATCTACATGTTTATCTTTACAGGAGTACCATCCAGTTTTAATTACTAGAGATTATAATAGAGTTTTGAAAACAGAAAATGTTGCTACTCCAAATTTGTTCTTTTTTCAAAGTTGTTTTAGCTACTCTAGATCCTTTGAATTTCCATATGAATTTGAGTATACATGAATCTATACATCAATTCAGAGAAAGCTGACAAAATAACAAAATTGAGTCTTCTGTAAATACCATATATCTCTCCATTTATATAGAATTTCTTTAATTTCTCCCACTAGAGTTTTGTATCTTTCAATGTACTGGTCTTGAATATCTTTCATCAGATTTATCCCTGTGTATTACATCGTTTTGTTTTTTTTTTTTTTGATGCTATTGTAAATGGTAGTTTTATTTAATTACAATTTCCAATTGTTAGTTGCTAATATATAGAAATAACATTGATGTTTCTATTTTTATCCTGTATCCTGCAACCTTGCTAAACTCACTTATTGTGTCTCATAGCTTTTTTGTAGATTCCATAAGATCTTCTGTATAGATGATCATGGTGTGTGTGAATAACGATAGTCTTACTTCTTCCCTTCCAATCTGAATGCCTCTTACTTCTTGCCTTATTACACTGACTTCCAGTACACTGGTAAATAGAAGTGGTGAGAACAAACCTACTCATCTTGTTCCCTATCTTAAGAGCAAAGCATTCACTTTTTCTTTTCTTTTTTGGCGACTGGCCAGTTTGGCGATCTGAACCTATGACTTACAAGGCTGTGCTCTAACCATCTGAACTAACCAGCCAGCCCCCAACTTTTTTTTTTTTTACCATTAATATGATGTTAGCTACAGAGTCTTTGTAGCTGCCTTTTGTCAAATTGAGAAAGTTTCTTTCAATTTCTAGTATCCTGAGACACTAGACATGACATCTTTTTGAGCTTTTATAGTCTTTTGGGAGGAGTGGACAAAAGATTTATTAATCATCATAAATAGAAGTATACCAATATTTCTCCATTAAAAAGATTTCTGACCCCTTATCACCCAGCCACCAAAAATAAAAATAAAAATGAAAAGATTTCTAAGAGGGCAGATATTACATGTGAAAATGCCTGGAGTTCTTATTCATTTCTATAGGCAGCTCGGGCACTTACTGCCACATGTCCTTCTGTAAATGACTTCGCGTCTCTGAACCTCAATATTTTTCATCAGTAAAATAAAGTAAGATCACCTACATAACTTATGGGGTTGGTATAAATTTCAAGTAAGATCTATAGTACACGAAAACACTTGTGTTTTAGCAAAGCATATAAACATTGGTGATTCTACCACCAAAAGAAGAGAGTATATAAACCATATTTTTAATTAAAAGGTTGAAGAATTTATAAGAAATGTTTAAAAAGCAATATTTTTAAAAATATTATGATTTTTAAGGTTATTTTATTTTCATGGATATCTGTCATAATAGAGTTAAAACTTTAATGATACGCTGGTCTCAGGATTTCATAAAAAAGTTTTCTTATGATGCAATAAAGCAACTACTGAAAATCCATATTTCTTACAAGTTTTTGTTTGCATAATTTGATTCTCCTCCCAAAATTGCTGTAACTTTAGAGAACAACCTATGTTATTAACATTAACTTGTACTATTTGTCATACTTAGAATCTGCCTTCAGGGATAGCCTGGAGTGGAGGGAACTTATCTCCTTTTTGATAAGGAGTAATTAAGTGATCAGAGAAGCAGACATCAAGGTATTCAAATGTGAAAAAGATGTATTTCTCTTTCTAAAATTGGTAAGAACTAAATGTAGAATCATCAACTTTTCAAATACTTTTGAATCCTCAGATGGAAGTGTGAAGTGAATGTCCATTGAAATGATCAGAACAGGTAAAGCATCTGAGTTATACTTGGGAAGGTGAGATTCTTTAATTACAGGGAAATTCCACGTGAGATCTACATATTCATTTTAAGTGCTCTGCAAATTCTCATTTCAAATACTTCTGCTTTTTTGACTCAGTTCCATAGTCTCCCTCCCTCCCCTGTCCTATCCCCCCACCCCACCCCTTTCTGGCTGAGTCTTTATACTAAGAACAGCAGGGAGTTGAAGCACTTTATAGTTGAGGCACTTATATTAATGATTCAACAAGTGAAGAGCAACTGGGACAGAACAAACAAGGGACCTAAAAGGGGCTTTTTGTTCCCTTTTTTATTTTATTTTATTTTATTGCAGATGGGTGCAGGGCTTTAAAATAATTCGTTTATGAAATGAATGGTGCTCTTCACAGAAGATCTTTCGACTCATTCAAAGAAATCTTATATGCTGAGAAGACATGCAGGAATGAAAAAAGATGAAAACCTTGGAACTAAAAGCAAATCTGCCTCTTAAAAATTAACCAGCTCACTGGAATATTATATAATCAAGCAATGCTTTCTAAGGTTAGATTTGCTAGGTATGCATAGGGTATTCTTATACTAAAATTTCATTTGTTTATGGCAAATTCAAATTTAATCGGGCATTCTGTAATTTTATTTGCTAAATCTGGCAACCCTCATAAGGTGTTACACCATCACATCTGTGGCACTTAAAATTCAGAGTCAGGTTTTATAATTCAACACTTTTTAAAGAACAGAGAGTTTTTACACTGCAATGTGGAGGGGGAAAAAAACTTTTTTCCTTGACTGTATAAAAATTTGAAACCTAACTATTCCATCACTTTTCTAAAGATTTAGGATTATTTACGGAATTTAGATTATAGGTTCTTATGCAGTTTCAAAATCAATGTAAGAGTAAGATCTAGGTTTGTAAGTTTTCTCTCTATCCATGGATTTTGCTACCTTCTCAATCAGGGCCCTGTATTTATTAATACCAGACTTTCTGTTTCAGTAACCTTGGAGTAAGGGGGAAAATTCAAGAACACTGCTTTGATATTAGTCCTGGCACAGTGAGCACAATATCACACTTGCTGAGCAACAGAGGGTTAACATCTTTTTCAATAGTGCCACTCAAATTGCTGTTTACCATCTAAAGTACAGGGTACAGAGTGAGGAGAAAGGCCACAAGGGTCATTATGCTTTGGTGGCAAAAGACGTATCATTATTTTCATTCTATTCAATGCCAATAAATCATTTATTAAAGGACAAAATTGGAAATTGGCCCTTTACTCTTTTTGAGAACTGTTTTATTTTATTTCCACAACCTGAAGAAAAGAAAGAAGGTTTTACAGATGGCATACTGCAATTGTCAGGGCCTTTTGGTGCCCACAGGCAGCCCTCGCCCAATGACACTATGCTCATTGTTGAGACAATTGAATCTCATTTCTTCCTTATATCGAGTTGAAATATTTTAAAATCTTGTTGCCAGGACTGGCTGCATGAAACTGACAAGTCATTTGGTCAGTCACTGAAGGAAACTAATTACATGAGGTTTTTAGCCTGGAGGAATGTCTCCCTTCTCTGAAGACACGTTCTATTTCATTTGTACCACACACATGTCATTTATCCCTTTAAGCTCTGTATTATAGTTGTTTGTGTGCATGGCTTATCTCCCCTATTCAAGCACAAACTCTATGAGAGCAAGGTCCATAGTATACTCATCTTAATCTGCTCATCCAGAACTTTACATTGCACATCACAATGTTCTTGATAAATATTTGTTGAATGAATGAGTGAATGTGTAAACTGTTTTTATTTTGTGCTAACTCTAGCATGATCAGAGACATACCCAGATGTGTGCGGCTTCCAGGCAAATATCTCAGAAAGAAACTTCCCTTTCGTTAATCCAAAATAAAAGGCTTTGGAGTTCTATTATCCAGGACTACTTGGATGCAGAGAGAAAGGGAAAGAAAGGTTTTGGTATTTTCCCTACTGACAAAGTCTGAAAAGTAAGTAACACCCAGCAACTAGAAAAACTTCTTGGGCCCCTGTAGGTAAATAGAGAGGTCCAATTAAAGTACATAAAATTAAATAATAGAGGTAAGATGTTAGTACTGACTGTCAGTGCAGTGTATTCCAGTCTCTTAAAACAGGTCTCTTATCATACTGTCAAGGTCAAGTGATGAAAACTCCAGCCTGATTGGGACATCATCCATCATTAGCTGGATTTTAGGTCAGTGTGTGCTTGCATATCTGTAGGATGACTTGACTGTGGCTGGAAAAGAATGAGGAACACTGGAGGGCTAGGCAAGTTACTCTGGAATGAGGAAAGGGGAGATGTGAAAAAACCTTGATATAACAGCAGGAAGAATGATGCCTAAGAAAGATTAGAAAGAGGACACACACACACACACACACACACACACACTAGGAGGCTAGTTTACAGCAATCCTTCTGAGTAGAAGACCTGGGGAATATATTCAGTATTCCAGAGGCTAAGGCCAGAATTGTTAGTCTAGAAAGAAGTGGTCCTAGATTCCAGATAAAAGGAACCTCCCTTCCTTAGAAATGAAGGTGGGAAGGAAGAAGAAACATGAAAGAGAAAGAATGAAGAGATGGATGGTGAGATGAATCAAGCAAAAAAGGCTAAAACCAGTGAGGAAGAATTATGGATCCTGTAGGATTAGGGCTAAATTAATGAGTTTAGGCACTATATTAGAAAATCATATAAGAACTATTGAAATTTGATTAATCAATTAAAAAAGGATACTGGGCTTTTACTATGGACCAGTCACTGTACTGGGTTCTTTTTCTATTATATCTTATTCAATCCTCCAGTAACTGTTCAAGTAAAAAAATTTATCTCTATTTTCCAGATTTCAAACACCATAACTCATATTCCGGATCACACAGACAGTAAGAAATTGAAAGGGAATTCCAACTCATGAATAATTTAGGTGGTTCCAGACAGACACCAAGCCCATCTTCTTTCCACTATACTTAATGAACAGAGCTTGCATCAGATGTGTTCAAATGACTATGTCTATCTATATTTACTGTTATGTAGCCTATTTTTTTTTCCTTTTTGTCTTTTTTACTGACCGGTAACAGGATCGCAACCCTCAGTGTCGCGCCCGCGCCGCGCTCAGCCAGTGAGCGGGAACCGGTCTCCACATGGGATCCAAACCCTTGGCGGGAGCGCCGCTGCGCTCCCAAGCGGCGCACTCTCCAGTGCACCACCAGGCCGGCCCTATGTAGCCTATTTGTTACTCCCTGAGATTTGGAATATATCAATTTTGGAATATATCAATTTTGGGATATATCAATTTTGGAATATATCAATTTTGCAATAAAAAGGTGACTGAAATCCTATAACGGATGGAAGTCAAAAGGAAATTGCATTGTTCAGAAGGCATATTTCCCATTTCCTGAGGTTGTGACAACAGAAAAAATACATACTTGGACTCTTTCCTACTCCCTTCAACCCCCATATCTCTCAATCCTTTAATTCTAGGAACTAGTTTTACTTAGCCATCTCCTACAGGTGTGCCCTCATTGCATATCCGAACCCAAACCAGATTCTAAATGGTGTGGGGGGGGGGGCAATTTGGTGGCTATCGTTCACATCAGTCAGTCGATATCACATCACTTCACTCAGACTGAGATCACTGAAAGAGGCTCGCAGCTTTGCTCCTCTTATGTGGGTCTGTCAATGACTTGTGCTCCTTCTAAGTTGAATAGCACTTCGATAGATTTCCTGCCTTCTCCCTTCCCTCTCCACCCCACTACTTTAAGTCTTTCCAGGGACTAGATTTCTTGACCCTAAACTCTACACTTGTTAACACTGAGTCACTGGTACCTGGTACCACATCTTGTAGATGCTGACCACCACCAGCACTTCCTTTGATTCTATTATTAACAAAAATAAACCAATGAGGTTCACGGTGCACTGTTACATTTGTTATTTCACCCAGTCCTTACAATCTTGTATACTTGGGTACATGATTTTTTTTTCTAATTGTTGTCAATTGACTTTGACTGTATGATAAGTGAGACATCACACTTTAATAGCTATTAGCTAACTCATTAAGCCTAATCAAACATGTTAAAGAAAAGTTAATGATCATTATCTTTCAAGTTTATGGTTCCACGAACTTTTTTTTGTTTGCTTGTTTGTTTTTGTTTAGTTTTTTATTTTTTGTGTTTTTCTAGTGGCTGGCCTGTGTGAAGATCCGAACCCTTGACCCTGGTGTTGCAATACCACATTCTAACCAACTAAGCTAACCAGTCAGCTCAAAAAAGTTAACAATTAAAGTCAAAAAATAGTCTGGACTCTAGAGAGTCTTCCTTTGCAATACAGAGTGTTAAGTTCCACAGAAAGCTCTTATTTATTCCAGAAGATTCTTTCCCCAAATGAAGAAAAACCCTATATGATTCCTTGGCATGGAATCAGATCTTACACAAAGAATCTTCCAGTACATGTATTTCTTATGCTCATTTTAAGGATAAGAAACCTGAAGGGTTTGATGCTTTCTAGGACACAAAGATATTAGGTTTGCAGAGCTTTTTTCTGATTAATAGACCAGTACTCTTTTGTCTTCGCCTATCCCCCTGCCTATCGAGTGAAGTACTGGTTTCAGATCTTTGACTTCAAGTCCTCACATGCTTGCTTTTTATCCTTTGCCTACATGGGTCCACTTCTTAAACTACTGTCTAGCCCTAGCCTAGAGATTCTCAAACTTGAGGGTGTGCCAAAATGATCTGGAATGTTTGTTAAAATTTGGATTCTGGGACCACAACCCCGAGGGATCTGATTTAGTATGTTTGGAGGGGGAATTTTGGAATCTCCACTTTAGCAGCTAGTCCAAGTGATTATGGTATGCAGAGTCCAAAGACCACCTTTTGAGAAATGCTGTTGCAGCTATTCTGAAATAAGGCTACAATCAGATAATCCTCAAATTGAAAATCCTGGGGGATTCTTCAGTTCGAGTGTTGTGTTGCTTTGAGTTACAGGGCTCTTACACAATGTGAAATGAATAATGCGGAACATTCAATCAACACAGTTGTTCACTGCAATAAAATGTCAACATTTCAAGTCTTTTTTTCAAAAGACTTCTTAAGAATCGCTCTTTCCACACCCGGTCCTGTTTAAAAGGAATTACAGCTGCTCCTACTGTTATAGCTAACACTTCCAAATCTGTCTATAAAATATTTAAAATGAACAAAATGCAGCTATTGCTATATTTGCAGCTGTGTAAAACAAATCCATTCCTTCAAAATTATAAGCCTGACTAATTAAAACTAACAAAAAAACACTATTGAATAAGAATGGAATTTTTAAGAATATAAGCAATGGAACAAATCACACATGGAAAAATCAATTGATTTGGACTACACAAAAATGGAAAAAATTGCAGCTCCAAAGCCATTACTAAATAAGAAAACCCAAAAGACAAGTCACAAACTGGGGAAATATTTGCAACAAACATCAAAAAGGAATGATAGATTTGAAATATAAAAAAGATTACAAAACTCAAAAAGGAAAATGGGTAAAGAACAAGAGGAGATAAATACACATGAGATGAGTTCAAGAATTTAATATATATTTTAAGTGTTCAGCATTTTCAAACACAGTGATATATAGTTTTTGTCAATCAAATTAAGAACTTGGGGCTGGCTGTTTAGCTAAGTTGGTCAGAGCGTGGTGCTGCTAACACCGAGGTCCAGGATTGAAACGCCCAAATAAATAAATAAATAAATAAAATATAAAACAAATTAAGAACTTTTAAACGATTAATTTGGAGAGAGTTCAGTGAAATGGACAGGCACACTGAAACACTGCTGGTAGGTGGGTAAATTGGTGCAAACTCTCCTAAAAACAATTTTTAAAAAGGGAAATACCGCATGTTCTCACTTATTTGTGGTAGCTAATAAAAGTAAATAAATAAATATACAAACAAATAAATGGGGGAGAGGGAGAAGACACAACAATCACAACAATTCCTTGAACTTGTTAAGACAAGTGAACAGATATGATGTTGATGGGGGGGAGAGGGAGAAGACACAACAATCACAACAATTCCTTGAACTTGTTAAGACAAGTGAACAGATATGATGTTGATGGGGGGGAGAGGGAGAAGACACAACAATCACAACAATTCCTTGAACTTGTTAAGACAAGTGAACAGATATGATGTTGATGGGGGAGGGAGAGAGAAAGGAAGAATTGGTAAAAGGACACGAAAATCAACTACATTGTATATTGATAAATTAAAATTAAAATAAAAAACAACTTAAAAATTCTTATCATGAATGTTTTTTGAAAAAAAATCACACACTTAGACCCACTAAGCTCCTTTCTAGGATTCTAATCTAATGAAATAATCAGAAATTCAGACAAAGAATTAAGTAGAGAATTATTTTTAAGATGGAAAAATTGGAATCAAATTAAATGTCCAACAATAAGAGAATGTTTTAAAAGAAACGGCACATCATATATCCACATGACAGAATGTTATATAGCAATTTAAAATGATATGTTCAAGCATTTAATGGTGCTTAAAAATGTATCAGATACAAGGACACTTTGAAAGATCAAGATATAGCATTTTATGTATACTATAATCCCAATTTACTTTTTAAATATTTTATATGCACACAAAAAAGCTGTCAGTAAATACATCAAAATGCTAACAGCCGTTATCTCTCGGTGTTGAGATTTTTATTCTCCTCTTAGTACTTTTCTGTGCTATTAGTTCTCTACAATGACCATATGTTATTTTTATAATCAGAAAATGCAATAAAAGGTATTTCAAAAGTTCCTCTGAAGACATAACATAAAGGAGAAAAAGTTGTCAACTTAATTAATTTATAGTTTGCAAGTGACAAAGAACACTCACCACTTGTTTCTATAGCAGTCACTGGAATCCATTTATGGAATGCCAGTGCCCTTATAGTAAGACAACTGCTTATCTGTCTCCCTAATTGAAAAGGAGGGATATAGAGAAAAGACAACAGTCTCTGGGAACAGATGTCTGAAGGGAGATAAGACAAGTATCAGGGTAAAGTAAAAGGAGAATAGTAGTAACAATCCTTAGTCTAACTATATTCTAGTTCAAGACTCTTAGACCAAAACATCTCTCCTTGTACAAACGGGTGCACTAATCGATCAACATGACTAACACCATTAATATTTATGAGTGTTTTTTTTAAACAGGAAAGAATTTCCTGCAAGAATGTAAAACTGTAATCATATGAGAAATGTCTTATTTTTGAAGGTTGGATGGTTAATTAAGGGTTAATTTTGATAATTAAAAGACTGAAAAGGAAGCAGATACATTCTGGCTTTTTTGACCCCCATCAAAGACCAATTTTACATGAGAAAATGCCAAAGAATCTTAGGCATCCATAATCATTTTGTATTGATAATGCTTGATAGTGAGACCTATGGGACAGAGATAACTGTAGTACACCACTTGCTAGCTGAATACTCAACTAGAACCCAAATTTCTTCATATTAAAATCAGCATGGAAAATGGCCCCTTTGTGGTAGCTGGACAAGTAAAAACAAAAGTGGGGATCACTTCAGGTAATCTGAGACGGAGGCAGAGCCAAGATTTTCTCCCAGCTCCAGAGAAGATCATTACTTGAGCATTCCCAAGCTCAAAGGAGGGAATTAGACTTGGTGAGTTTAATTCTCCATACTTAAAATACAGGTTCAAAGCAGGGATTTCTCAGGTTGATGCACTATATCTGATTTATCACACCTCTGTTCAGGGCTAGACATGCCAATTGACAACTGGGTAGCCACTGCATACAATGTACATTTTAGCTGGATTGAGGCACTGACTGGGAGGAATAGCAAGCAGTTAGCTAATATAACACATTAGCAGAGATGAGTTTATATTATTTAAACCTATTCTTCGAAACTTAGCAAAAGAAAGCAGAGACTGAAAGCATACATGGAAAGGCAGATATTGTTAGGATCCTGTGAAGTTGATGGTGGGGGTTGGGGGTGTGGTTTAATAAAATAAAGGAAAAGAAACTGGTGGAAGAGCCCTAAAGACAGATTTTTGCCTGCATTAATTCAACAGATATTTATTGAGCTAAGCACTGCGTCAGTGCTGCAAATACATGGAAAGGGGGCCTTACCTTAAAGATTTCATGTTCTAGTGGGGAAGATAGATATGTGAATTAAAAGTATGGTTAAATCCTACATTCTAGTAAAAGCTCTGGCAGACAACTCAGTCTCTTGTTCATCTTTCATCAGACATTTATGGGCTCTATTATGTAATGGGACTTAGAAACTACAGATGCAAAGAACCAACAAGATAGGGTCACAGCCCTTAAGAAGCTTATTATGGTCTAGTTGGGGAGACAGACAAATCAATGATAATGGCAACACAATGCTCTGAGAGCTATGTATAAGATGTTATGAGAATGCAGAGATAGAAGCATTAGCTCTGCCTACAAGGGCTGAAGAAGTCATCTCCAAAGAGATGCCATCTGACCTGGGACTTACAGGATGGCTAGGGTTTGCTAGGTTAAAAAGGAAGTTGAAGGCAGGCCTCCCGAAGAGACAGAGGGTAAATGATAAGAGGTACTGTGTACTGATACTATGTGCCAGGCACTGTATTGGGTGCTTTATGTATGTTATCCGATCCTTCATTCAATAACAATTTATTGAGCACATGCTATAAACCTAGTACTATGCTGGAGTGCTAATTCTCTGAATTTTCAAATGAGGATATCAAGGCACACAGAGACAAAGTGACTTTCCCAAAGCCTCACAGATAGTAAGAGACAGAGACAGATTTAAACCAAGTTCTGACTCTCTCCTAAGAACACATGTTTTCCATTTCATCCCCTCCCCCAAGCTGGATTATATAGGTATACAGGAATATTAGGGAAATGATAAAATACCTGGTATGAATATATAAGGGAATGTGGGAGTGGGGAAGTGAGAAGTGGCAATGGAAAATCTGTGGAATATTTCACTAATTTGCACGTTAAGGTTTACTTATCTGATCATTTGCATTTGATGTTAGAAAAGTAGAAATTTATTTTGTGCTTCTTTTCAAGAAGACCCTGGAATAGTACAAGAATAACTTTTAAAAGTTTTTTAAAACTTATGAGCCCAGAACGTCGAGGGGGAAAAAAAACCCAAGAAGGAATTAAAATCGATTCTTAATGCAACCAGTTTTTACTTGCAATTTCTTTAAAACATCATGAAGCATGAATATTTATCACCTAGCTTTTCAGACGATATACCCAACCAGTGATAAGGGAACAGCTGTCTGAAGCAAATATGGAGAAGAGTACCAAATAAAAACAGCCTTCACATTGCATCATAACAGTATTGTTTTTAGGTAGTTTCATGTTTTCATATGCCAAAAATACATTGCCAAAATCTGCATATACCTTGAAAACTCATTACTTACAAAATTAAATCTCCATAAATGTGTTAAGAAGTGCTGCAAAATAGAAGAAAGTATTTTGCAATAAATACTGAGTTCTTGAGTAGTACAAACCAACAGTCATTTCATGGGATTTCTATTAAACCTTCAGGGCAGTAATTGAAATGACCTATCTTAGTGATCTAGAAAATAATTATACAGTGTACTGAGATTTATGATGTTGGTTTATGTTTGTAGATGTTCATGTTTGAGCAAATATTTAGCTTCCACGGAGGACCAAAGTATTACAATTAATTTAATAGTTTTTAATAGGAATAACCAAAAACAGAAATTAGCTATGAGCACAGCACTTTCACTTTATATAATTTTTAAATGATTGAAAAAATACAAATGGTTATGCATTTCTTGAATTTATGATTTCATTTGTGTTGTTATAGATAATGTATCAATTTTCCTTTTAGAAATAAAATTTTTATTTCTAGTTATTTATAAAACGCTGTTAGACATTTGGACAAAGTTACCAATAAGCACTTAATTAGCCCAATTTTCTGACCTGCACTTTGGAGGCTAAGCTGTTCCAAACCTTCAGAGGATTTTCCTTCCTCTGCCAAAAAACTGTGTTGATATAAATATTAATGAAGGTATAGATGTATTTTTGAAAAGTAGTATTTAATTCAAAATGGAAAATAAAGCATAGGAAAGACCTTAATGTTCTGAATCACTTCTGGCAAAAGAATAATATACATAACTATTTTAAACATCCCAAGACAAATTTTAGCAGCTTTTCTTTTTTTTTCTTTTTTTTTTGGGCTGGCCGGTAGGGAGATCTGAACCCACAACCTTGGGGTTATAAGGCTGTACTCTAAACAACTGAGCTAACTGGCCAGCCCTTCAAGACAAATTTTAAAAAAGAAAGAATCCTGAACAACTGGTTCTAGTCTTGCACATCCATTTTGTGCATCTGGCGAGCTCCAATACATAATTATAAGTTGCTGGGAGCTAGGAGAGGTTGGTACTCATATTTGGATTTAAAGGAAGTACTGCTAACCCTTTGCAATGTGTTACCTATGCTTCTCTCCTTGGTGGGTTTTCTGCTCTGTAAAAGTTGTAACTTACACTCATCCAGAGTGATTATGCCATTTTACTGAGAAGTACCTGCTTCAATCATGGTAAAAAAGAAATCAAAAAGGATAAGTAAGGCTGGAATTTATTTGTCAGATTTGATGAAGATAAAGAGCTTCATTCTTTAACAGAAGAGAAAGGATTTTGTATAATCAAAGATAAGGTAAAACAGAGCTGGCCAGTTAGCTCAGTTTGTTAGAGCTTGGTGCTGATGACACCAAAGTCTAGGATTCAATATGTACTGGCAAGCTGAAGAAAGAAAAAAAAAGTCTAGGGTTCAATCCTGTACTGGCCAGCTGCAAAAAAAAAAAAAAAGTAAGGGAGAAAGGAGAATTAAAGAATTAAAGCAAATGAAGTCCTCCTATTGTGTGGCAGAATGACCTGACAAGTGACCTTTTTGCAGGCACTGAATTGTTCCTAATGATGTAAATTATTTACTCCAGCCTCCCAAGGAATAATGCAGCGACTTTCACACCTCTTTGAATCAGATTGTGTCTTAGTCCATTTTCTGTTGCTATAACAGAATGTCATAGGCTAGGTAACTCTTACAAAGAAAATAAATGTATTTCTTACAGTTCCAGAGCTGGGAAGTCCAAGATCATGGCACTAGCATTTGGTGAGGGCCTTCTTGCTGTGTTATCCCACAGTAGAAGAGTAGAAGGGCAGGTGAGCACCTGCCAGAAAGAGGAAATCAGGCTGAACTCCTGCCTTTTATAACTAACCCACTCCCAGGAAAAAGGCCTTAATTCCTTCACGAGGGTGGTGACCTCATGATCTAATCACCCCTTAAAGGCCCTGCCTCTTAATCTATATATATATTTATCTATATCTATCTATATATTTTATAATATATATTAGTAGGTCAGAAACAACCCCAAATGGAGGGAAAGTCTCACTCATGGAGCTTCTCCCTATAGACTCATCCATCCTCGAAGAGACAGTGAAATTGCCAGGACAAAGGTGTGAGGTTTGCACACGAGGGTGGTGACCTCATGATCTAATCACCCCTTAAAGGCCCTGCCTCTTAATCTATATATATATTTATCTATATCTATCTATATATTTTATAATATATATTAGTAGGTCAGAAACAACCCCAAATGGAGGGAAAGTCTCACTCATGGAGCTTCTCCCTATAGACTCATCCATCCTCGAAGAGACAGTGAAATTGCCAGGACAAAGGTGTGAGGTTTGCAAATGTGTTGCGAAAATAAATGCAATCATTAACTTAAAAAAAAAAAAAAAAAAAAGATTGTGAAGACCTAAGATTGTAGTAGAGAAGAGCGGTAATTTGTATTTTGATCTGTTTCATATCATCGGTCATGAACCAATTCTTCATTAAATATCCTTTTAAGAACACAGCTCTATCCAGATGCCAAGACCATACAGGAGCAAGAACAAAAATCTAGACAGTGTCAGAAAATGACAGCCTACAGGCCCAATATGTTGCCATCTGTTCTTGGGAATAAAGTTTTACTTGCACAACACCATGCCCATTTGTTTCCTTATTTGCTATGGCTGCTTCCACACTACAGCAGCAGAAATGAGTAGTTGCAACAGAGACTGTATGGCCTATGTGCAAAAACTATTTACAATCTGGCCCTTTACAAAGTTTTCTGACTTCTGACTTAAAATATTCCTTAGACGTTTGATCTCATTTCACACAATGTTCTTTTCAGAGGACTCCCAAATATTTAAACATTTTTTACAAAGCTTACTTAAGCTTAGTGATAGTCCTACTCCATTCCATCCACTAAACAGGATTTATTCTACCAAAATGCTTCTCAATGGGTGGAAGGGAATGCTTCTCTGAATGGACAGCTTTGCATTCTATTTACAGCCTTGTTCAGGTGATTCCATGGCACTGGTAAAGAAACAAACCAGTAAAGCATTCTTGGTTCTGAATTATCAGAGATGTTTGTGGATTCAAACTCAAACTTTTTATCTTCAACCCTTCTGTGACATTTCCTAAGGAACCTCTTGGGTTTTTAGACCAAATGTCCAATTATCTTTATAACTGCAAGTACTTATTAAAGTAGAGGCATGATTTAAATACTTAGACCAATTTAGTCACATGGTAATTCAAACCTTTCTAAAGGTATCAAAGAAGAAACATATCATCTTTTGCTATCTGAGTTCTGTTCCTGGCTTATTTGATTTGTTCGAAATGGTTTTTTGTAACTTTTAACTTAAATATCTTTTGTGGTAAAGTGAAGTGCTTTGCCTTCTTTCAGTGACAGCAGCAAACAAGGGATCATGATGACTAAACAGTGGATTAGTTTATGTTCCAAGGCCCTTTTGATTTCTATGACTTCAGTTTATCTCCTGCAATTACAGATCCTCTCTCTACTTGTTTTCTGCCATCACATGTCATATCTTCGTTAGTATAGTTTTCCTTTTGCTTAAGCAGCCTAATTCTGTCAATCTCTTTTTATTAATAACAGCTTTACTGAGATATAATTCACACACCTTAGACTTCACCCATTTAAATAGTACAATTCAATGGTTTTTAGTCTATTCATAAAGATGTACAACCATCACCACAATCGATTTTAGAACATTTTCATCACCCCAAAAAGGAACCTCATCGCCATTAGCAGTAACTCCCCATCTTCCTCCAACTCTGGCTCCAACCCCCAGCTCCTGGCAACTACTAATCTACTTTCTGTCTCTATGGATTTTCTCTTTTTGTACATTTCAGATAAATGGAATTATACAATATGTGGTCTTTCGTAACTGGCTTCTTTCACGTAGCATAACGTTTTCAAGGTTCACCCATGTTGTAACACTGTCAATCTCTTTTTAAAGTCATATTTTGCATGTTTAGTAGACACATACTTAAATATTTAACTATGAACATTGTTGGAAGAATAAATAGTGATAGCACTTTAAAATCCGATTATATACTTCTCTCTCTCTCTCTCTCTCTCTCTCTCTCTCTCTCTCTCACACACACACACACACACACACACACACACACACACACACACACACACACAGGCAGACACTCATAAATTCACCAAAATCTGGCTTAACATATTTGGGAATCAAAAAAGCAAATGTAGTAGACTGGACATGACTGTTTCTTTAGGAGTTAGTGGTGCAGAGAATTATGGATAATCTTTATGAATTTTGAAATGTGCTGTACAATTTATTCCGAAGGGTCTTTAGTGTATCTTTAACAGAATCTTCTCATAGGAAATCTCCAGTATTTGAAATCACATTCTGATGAAGGTTGAATATTTCACCAGGAAGAATGCTTTATAACCCAGACACAAAATGATGAAGTCAAGATGTGTATGTGAGTTTAGTGCACTCACCTACCTTAACAATCCTGTAAGTTACAGGCACATTCATGTTTGCTCTAAAAGCAAAATGTAAATATGTACAATTATTATGTGTCAATTAAAAATAATTTTTAAAAATGATGTGTGCCAATTAGATATGTAAACCTCATGGGGGGAGGTTTAATATGGCTATATCTAAAGTAACTGTCAAAATTATTGTAAAGCAAAAGCCAGACCTCCTGTAACTTGCAGTTCAATTACTATAAGACAAGATTCATAGTCTTTTCAATCATTAAAGTAAGCACATCAAATATACTTTATCTTTTAAAGGGATAAAATAGATGAAATCTCAAGCAACCTTCTTTTTGTTTGATGTTACCACTGGACCTTTATGATAGGCAAATCCTCAGCTTTTGTTTTGCAGTATAAGGAAGTAGAAGCCCAGAAAGGAAGCCCAATCTCAGAAACTCACCTGAAGCTGTACCTTTTTGCTTTCTTCCCAGGAATGGAATGTTTTTCACTTCTACTAATCCTTATCAGGTCTTCCCCATATTTTCAAGTCTAGCTCAAGTCCCATTGCACAAAGGACGCCTTCTCTGACTGCTTCAGCCCTATCATTCTCATTCTTTCCAGAATTTCTACAGCATCCCTTATATATTTTATATTGAGTTGTTTTCTCACTATTTCACTTATGTTGATTTTGCTATTAAATTAGTATTAGACCACTAATTCCTTGTGTGCTGGGACCATACTTTTTCTATGTTGCATGTGCTAGAACATAACAGGCACTTAAAAGAATATTGTCGATGAATTATATATTTAACAGACAGCAAACTCAGGGAAAACACTTCAATTTTGAGTATTTCCAGTGATGACAGTGACCTTCACTGGATCTACATAATAGAAGGTTGATTAAATATGTCCTAATCCTATTAAAGACATTTCAATTGATTTTTTTGTCTTTTTTTTAAACAAGTGAAGATCTGAAATAACATTGGACATATCAAGGTAATTTCTCTATGAGAACGTGTTTGTAAGGTAGTTGGCCTGGCTTAGTAGACATTCAGATTCATAGTAACCTCTGAGGCTTGAAAAATATTTCGTAAGTTGATACTCAATGCTGTACCCCACAGATAAATACAATCAACTATGTTACAATTAAAAAAATTAAATAAAAGTTTGACAAGTGCCAATTCAAGGAATTAACATTCATATGCTGTACACATGTGTACTTCTGGGTTCAAAACATAAAAACACTCCTCACTTAGTAAACAATGAGAATAACTACTCAAATTTTTATCCTCAGGATCAAAAAATTTTAAGAATTTTCTGAGTTTACCAAGACTTCCTCCATGCGTAACATTTTTAAAATAAAAGAAACCTTTAAAATTACATTTAATTTTAATAAAAATTTCATGTCCCATGTTCATTAAAAAGAGGAATCAAGGATCATTCCAAGTACCTAAAATAGCATAATATGGAACAGAATTATCATGTAAACCATAAGATGAAAGAATAATAGATGAGTTCCTGGAAATGAACTGACAAAATAAGAAGCAATTAAGGAAAACAGATTAGTACACAATTATACATTTAGACACTGAGAAAACAATTAGGTGGGTTAGGAAAATTAGTATTGAATTGACTTAGTATTGAATTGATCAAAATTCTTTAAGATATTTCTTACTTCTATTATATAAAGTTTGTGTAGCAAAATTACATTGTAATAGACTATTATAAATAGGAGGTTTTTTAAAATGTCTAGAAAGGAAACTGACAACTTACCCTAAGAAATTTTCAGGAAAAATCTCAAACTATATGCACATAATAAATTGTGAACTGGACGGGGGAGAGTGCTGCATGGAGCAATAGGAAAAAAGGAAAAGGGGGATGTATACATCGAAAGAAGGAAAGAAAGTAGTTTGGACAGAGAGAAAACCTAGGGGGGAAATTGGAGCTCCCTATGACGTTAAAGGACAGGAAGAAGCAATGGCTTTCAAATTTTTGAGATATTGATTTTAAGTAATTTATTACAAAGGCATGTAGGTTTGAATATTGGAGATGGAAGGAAAAGGTGAAAACTCACAGGTTATTGATTCACAAGGTCTGAGAAAGACCTATTTTTGTTGCTTGCTGTTGTTTTACAAGAATAGATCCATGAAATAACCATTAGTTCAACAGACACTGAACTCTTGATAAATTTAATGCTAAATGTACTATGCAAGGCACTGTTAAAACGAATTAGAGCCTATAATGTGCTCTAAGCACCCGGAAGGGACCACCAAGATCAGCTGTGCAGGCCTTTTGATATAGATAAGAAAACTCAACTTTGGGCTACTTTGTGAATGATCCTATGTGAGTTAAACTGATGGTGTGAAAGATCATAAAGAAATGCAGTTTATATAGAGCTTTGAGTTTGAGACCCCTTTCTTAGAGGAAAACGCTAAACTTTGAAAAGGTCTTTTAGATTTGGGGCAACACAAAGATAGTTTAGTTACATCAAACTTACTATCTTAATAGTACTCATTAAAATGAAGTTCTACCTGGATAATATTGTTGAGCCCATTAAACAGGATTCTCAACTAGCATCCAAATAGGTGTTTCTGTGTTTAAGGCATGTTTTATCTGTTGGAAAGTTACTGAGGCACTGAGAAGTAGTGCTGCCACCTCGATACCCTGCAGCTTTGAAACTATAGACTACTGTGCTAATGAATGGCATTTCTTGACTGAATTCTGACATCCTCAATGTTAGCTGTGACTGAAGACTTTTATTAAAGCTTGTACGTAAGCGTCTTTGAATAAGAAACAGGAAAACGTAAATAGCACATGCATAGGATGCTTAATATTTTGATTCATCCTAACTTCAAGAACGTGAGAAATCGGGCCGGCCCGGTGGCGCACTCGGTAGAGTGCGGCACTTGGGAGTGTGGTGGCGCTGTCAGATCTTCGTTGAATTGAAGGAAGGCTGGAAGGCTTCTCAGAATCTGAAACGACCTATGTGGAAGGACTACCAACCTCTCACCCCGAGCCCTGGCACTGGGCTTACCTGGGGGAGATCCAGCAGCCATCAGGGTACCATGGGATTCGGGTTCCCCTGGGGTTCAAATTCACTGGAAACTTTGCCAAAAATTATACCTCCTCCCCATTTTTTACATAATATGTTTTCATTGTTCAATTTTAAAAAAAAAAAAAAAAAAAAAAAAAAAAAAAAAAAAAAAAAAAAAAAAAAAAAAAGAACGTGAGAAATAAACTAAAATCTAATACTAAGTTAAGTAATTGAGACAAATGCTCGTATATCCACACTGGAAAACTTAGCTTGCAGAGACCCTTCATGCTATTGCTAAGTCTGTAATTTAAGTTTAAAAGCAGGTAGAAGCTCTTCAATGGTGACTTACAGACACCATAAACAGTAGAAAACTGAAGTACCCTATTTAGTGTATCTAGAAATTTTGTGTAAAGAATTCCAGAAGCCATACCAAACTTTGGGCCAATTACTGAAGGCTAGAGCTCTCATTTCGGAGCCTATTGTAAATGTGCGTGGCGAAGCACTGCATGTTCAATCCGACACCAACATGTTGAAATCAGTATTTCTGTTCTGACCCAGTACAAAATCTCTCATAACAGAAATTTAATGTTTCTGAAAGCATGATTGCCCTTTCATTTCTTTTTCACCTTTCTGTGCCTTTCATAAGTTCTCCCAGTTTGTTAATCATTAATTAATATTTAACAAGGCTTTTCCCAGTGCCAAGTTCTTCTCTGCGAGGCTAGCCTTTAGGTAGTACGTGAACTCGCCCAATCCTTCCCACTTAAGAAGCCCTGGAGCTCACTACAGGTTAATTTCTCTAAGAAAATTCATAATAGCAGGTGGAATGAGGATTCCTTTACAAGAGCATTCAATTGTTAAGCTTCTCTTAACTTAGCATTTTTCATGATGCACGTAAAATGGGACTTAATTGAACCAACTTTAAATTTTTACAAAACTTTCCAAGCACACATATCCTGAACAAAATGGAACAGGAAAGGGCTTAGACTTCTTCTACAGATGTCTCACAAGCCAGTCTCTTGACCTGACCCCAGAGAATCCCTCAAACTCTGGCCCTCAAGCTGATTTTGGACCTAGGTTGACCCTCTCATTTCTTTTTCACCTTTCTGTGCCTTTCATAGGTTCTTCCAGTTGGTTAATAATCATTAATTAATATTTAACAAGGCTTTTCCCAGTGCCAAGTTCTTCTCTGCGAGGCTAGCCTTTAGGTAGTACGTGAACTCGCCCAATCCTTCCCACTTAAGAAGCCCTGGAGCTCACTACAGGTTAATTTCTCTAAGAAAATTCATAATAGCAGGTGGAATGAGGTAATCATTAATTAATATTTAACAAGGCTTTTCCCAGTGCCAAGTTCTTCTCTGCGAGGCTAGGAATGCAGATAAGCAAGGGAAACCTCCGCGGGTGTTAATGAAAGAGGTCAGCTATGACTTGGAAGCAATGTCGTGGGCAGAGAAGAAGAAATGGTAATCTGGAAAGCAGGAGCACATCTCCAAGTTTTCTTTGGTGAAAGAAGACTGATGAGAATTGATACCCACTTCAGACGAATAAAACCAAGTTACTTCCACCACCCCCTCCCATCTCCACCTCTCACTCCTCTGCGCATGGACAAACATACTAGACAGGTGATTTTGGTCAACAATTTTCTTGGCACAAAGCCAAAGGTATGAGGGCCCTGCCCTGCCCTTATTCTGCTCCCGTGGCTTCTTCAGGAAAGCTAAGATTCCTGAGGTTTCCCTCTGCGTCGTTTGGCACCCGGGCAGGTGAAACTAGGAATATCCTTTCCCAAGCCGATTCTCTTCACGACTGTGGAGAAATTGTATCCCCCTCTTATAGACTTAAATAGGTGACTTCAAACTCTCGTTCCCGACATTCCCATCTTTTCATTTATTCCTATTCCACAAGATTTTTTCAATATGTATTCCAAGCCAGGAACTGTGGACTTCTAACCACTTAGCCCAGGTAGGGAGGGAAGAATCCGGTGCTGGGGAACCGCTCCCTGCCGCAGAATTATAGTCCCCATCCCTCCGGGGTGCCCAACCCCGTGCCTATTCTCCTAGCTACCCACCCAGCTGATGTGACAGGCTCGTGGCCCAATCCCCTTCCTGGTTCCCAGGCCGACTGCTAGCACCACCCAAGCCAATGGCGGCGGCCGAGGGGCGGAGGGGGCTGGCAGGAGGGGAGGGAGCGCTGGCTTTAGAACCACAGCCACAAAGATTCCGAGGGGCAGAAGTTGTCTGAGTGCGTTGGTCGGAGGCTGTCGGGCCAGACCAGGGACTCTGCGACTTTACGTAAGTGCTTTGTAGGCACGGGCGGGCAGGGGAGAGCGGGTTTCCCGGGTGTGGACCGGAGTGGGTCCTGGGGAGAGCATCTCCGGCAACCTCCGCTGGAACGTGCCTCACACAGGGGGGTGGGGGTGCGGGGTCGAGAGGGAGGTCGGAGAAATTTCAGATCGGAGCCCTTGGGCGCCCAGGTGATCATTCGCAACCGGGATGGGTGGGAGTGACAGAGGGCCCCCCCACCCCCACGCGCTGCAAACACGTTTTCTGCTCTTCACTATAGAGAATGGCGCTTTTCTCACTAGTTGCTCTTAACTTGTTGCCAACCTTGGGTTGGAGTCCTTGCCGCCAGCCCTTGTCCCGAACCCCTTCCGCGGCGGCTGCGGCCCCGAAGTGGAAAACCAGCTAACTTCCCTTTGCAGTCCTCCTCCAGCTACTGCCATCCCCCACCCCCTCCCGCGCGGACTCAGGAAATCCCGGAGCCCGCAGCCAGCGACGCCTCCAGCCCCAGCTCGTCCGCCTCGGGTGACCCGGCGGGCTTACGCCGACCCTGGGGCTCGCTCGGGAGCGGGGGCTGCGGTGGTCTCGGGAAGGAACGTGGCTCTGGTTGCCTGTCTTCCCCCTGCTTTCCTCCCTTGCGAGAGCGTCGGGATCACACCGCGTCTTCCTATGAGTAAGCACTTTTTTTCTTTCAGTAGCAGAACATCTCCGGGCCAGTAGGACAGTACCTTTCTGTTCTCCTGTCCCCCGACCCCGCGCCGTCTGTCTGCTCTCTTCTCAGCTCCTTTGGCTCCGCAGTCCCCCGCGCGCGGTCGGGGTAGCGGCAGCCCCGGACCTCTCGGGGCTCCCTGAGAAGCAGAGGCGGTGGGGCGGTGAGAGGGGCTAATATCCCCCTCCCCCCGCACAGCTGCACTTGCCTGTGTTTAGTTTTCTCCACCCGCAGTACTTAAGCGCTCTAATGAGAGGCCGGGGGACGCAGACCACCCCCGTCCTGGCTTCTCGCCAGTCCCAGAGTTGCCGCCGCCGCTCTGGTGTGCTGGCGGCTCCGACCGCCTGGCTCCGGGACGTGAGATGATCCCAGCCCAGGAGGTGGAGTGGGGTTAATGGCATCTGACACTTGCCATAGGCGATGCTACTTGCTTCTCACCTGATCTGCACAACATTCCCAGTGGTGCAGAAGGTTGAGCTTGGAACTAAGTGGGTTGGAGAGTCTCGCCATTTAGCATCGAACAGATCGGATGCTGGGGGTGTCCTGTCTGTTACAAGGGATGGGAAGCGGGAAGGCAGCCTGTCTGGCCACAGTAGGTGAAATTAAAAACTACTGGGGAGTTAAGCACTTACTCCACTTGACTGGATGTCACAGTTTATTTGGGAGCCTAAACTTGATCCTGGAGATGCAGTTTACATGAGTTCCAACTAAGTGGCCGCGGTCCCACACATGCCAATTGGCATCACGTGCCCCAAGTCTCTGATTCCCCTAGGGTAATGGTCACATGACGCCTTTTGACTTGAAAACTGGAATGTAATGGCCGAGTCCCATAGTCCAAAAACTACTGCAACAAAGAAAGGGGGTTGAACCAGACTCGACTCAAGGGAATTCTGCTTGGATTTGGATGAGAGGAGCAGAAAGGGAATTTAGTGCTCGGATTTTATCCAAGATAAAAACAGAAGCTGTTCTTAAAATAAAGGCTTGAAATGTATTTGTGCTGGGACATATATCTTCCCCGTTTCCTTCAATCTCATTATGACTTTTCTAAATTTCAAAAATATCTTATTAATTATTTTCTAGGAAAGTCATCCTTTTGCTCACGCCCCATTTCATCACAAAATGCTAGATTTGAAGCCATACCCCATAAGACAGTGTTTAAAAAAAAAATAAGGCTCTGTTTATATTCCTTAGACTGGCCTATATTTTAATCAAACCATTCTCTATATTACGCATCTTCTTAAAGGTGGTGAATAATCTCTTGACTAAAATTAACCATCAGTTTTTTTGTGCTTTGGAATTAATTGGCTCAGAAATCACGCACGATGACGGTGGACACTAAATTTTGAAAAATTGGGTTGGGTTTCTGCCTGACAATGGTTTGGTGGAATAAAAAGAGGACACTGAAACAACTTTCCCATGTTGACCTATACCTGCCCATGTAGCCCAAGTTAAGGAAAACATGGCAATTTTGCTATTCAGGTTATCTACTGCAGAGTATAGAAATGGGCAGAGGAATCTCTGAGGTCAGGAGTTTTAAAAGCTTTACTTATTTGTGAAACTGGATCCATTGATACACATTCAGCCTTGAAAACAACTAGAGCAGAAACTATAAAAATGAAACTGGGAATATTTAAGAGATTTTGGCTTTGTATTTTTGTAGCCAAAAATCCTTTGTGTACTGCAGCAGCCTCTGAATGACTGGAGCACTCCATTTTCTTGCTTTGCAGCGGCTTCTGATCTTAAAAACTAGAACTACCATAAAGCACATAGTTCTGACCCCACGGCTGACTTTATAGCACAGATTAGCTGGAAATGGATTTAAGCTGCACCTGAGTTACTAGAGTTAACTACACTGGTAGATAGGCCCCCCTAGTGGAAGTGAGGTGATAATATAATTTTAGATTGAACTATTAAATGTTTAACCTCAAAAAAAGGAGGGTACTGCTGTCCAACTAGGTTAAAGTGGTAGGGAGATAAGTTCTTTTTCAAGTATTATGAAATCATGTCAAAAGAGATTCATCACTGGGCTCTAGTCCACAGCATTTCATTGTCTTGGGATGTGCACTCATTTAAAACAACCGTTCATTATTGCTGACTTCATTTTTTAGTGGTATGATCTAAGGAACCCAAATTTTTATTAAAATTAGGGGATGTGAGTCTAACTCTTAATTTCTGCTTTAGATCTAACCAGATATTAACCCCTTTTGTTACCTGGGGTGGAGAACTAAATAAATTATGCTATGCCTTGACTTAATACAGACAATCAACATCGAAGTCCAAAGTCTCTAGTCTGATGCTATCCTTTAGATTCAATTGCTAAAAATGACTAGGTTTATGGCATTTTGGGTGGAATGATTCATTATAACTAGTGAATAGTATTTTGTGCGATTTTAAGTCTCTTCTACAAATGGTTACCACACATTAGACCTGACTGTGACTATTTATACTGGCGGAATGTCAGTATCCAGGGCACCATCAGAAATCCAATGAAATTTTGCTCCTAGGCAAACAGTATGACTAACTGAAAAGAAAAGGATAGCTTGACCATGGTGCTGTAGTGATTATTTTTGGTGAAACTGACAGGGAAAAAGAAGAAAGTTCACATGCCATTATTCCATACTCTGTTTTAGGCATTATTTCTACTTGGCTTTCCGCAAAATTTACTGACATAATATTCTTAATACATACGATAAATTCATGAACTTGCTATTGTGTTTGATCTAGCATAATCTAGGTGGAATGTATATGCCAAACTGTTTCTTGTTTCTGCTGCTAGGTACAGATTCCAAAAGTAGCTGGTATAAAATAAAATTTAAAAATGAACCTCTACCAATAAATAACAACTTGGGTATATTTTTAGAATCATTTCATACTTGCTCATATGACAATTTTTCTTTTGGTGAAAAGTTATCCAAAGAGGAAAAAATGTTCATCTGTGAAAGTAAAAATAAACTCAGTTTAGAAGAAAACAGCTGGGTCATTGTTGAGTCTGTATAATTATTCTAGAGAGTGATATGCCATGTAACATATGTTCAATGTGTTGGAGATTTCAAAAGCTTTTTGGATGCATTACAATGTTGGAAGCACAAATAGCTGTTTTTAGTTATAAGAGGCTTTGGTTAAAGTTAGGGAAATGGCCTAATCATGAAATGTCAGTCTTAAGAGAAGATTTGATCATACTTGGGCCAATTTATTTTAGTTATAGAGGTGAGGCAATTTCAAACGATTCACAATAGGGCCGGCCCGGTGGCGCACTGCGCTAGTGCACCGCTTGAGAAGCACGGAGGCGCTCCCGCCAAGGGTTCGGATCCCACATACAGACCGGTTCCCGCTCACTGGCTGAGCGAGGCATGGGGGCAACACCGAGGGTTGCGATCCCGTTGCCGGTCCCGGTCCGGTACGGGGGCGACACTGAGGGTTGCGATCCGTTGCCGGACACAGAAAAAGACAAAAAAAACGATTCACAATAAATTTAATAATATAGAATTTTGCCTTCTTAGTATTTGAAAGACAAATATTAGTGAGTTTAAATTGTTCTAGGATGAAGAAGCATTGCTGTTATATGAAAATAAGGAGGAATATGTTGGACTTGGCCTCAGAGGAACTAGATTCTAGACATGGCTCTGCCATTGACTCATAGTTTGACCTTGAGAAAGTCAGTTAAAATTATGATATTGAGTACCTACATGTGCTGCACATCATGCATTTATTTTCTCATTTAAGAAATGAGGGGATGGCTCAAGGTTTCTGGTTTGCTGGGATTTCTTTTTTTCAAATACTTATAATCTGGCTTATTTCAGTTATTTTTATCAGTTGATTTCCTAAATTTTGATACAACTATATTGAACCGAGCTAAATACCTTTTTGGCAAATTGGTGACTATTCAGGAAGATAATCACCAGTGGCTTATTCCATGACTAAAGGTAGTTCTTTAAAATATAGGGGTGTCATTTATATCATTCCTCAACAAGAATTTTTGGTGTGGTAAGCCTACTGACTTTGTAATATGAGAAAGCTTAAGTTTTCTAAACACTGCAGACATTTATTTGATGGTAAGGAGGTAGTGTTGTTTATTGGAAAAGGCACTGAGCACGGAATCCAGGGTCTTTTAGTCCTCCGCAGTTTGGGCAGATGAGCCATCTTAAGTAAATCATTGAAGTTCTTTGTGGTTATATCTGGATTTCACTTTATTTTTAAGCCATCTGTTTTTAATCTACCTATTTCACAGACATGTTGAAAGGATAAGAGCTGTGAGAAGCCTAGCTAGGCTCTTCAACAGACAGGTGCTATATAAATTCAAAATGCTGTAGAAGTATATCATAGAAACACTAAGGCTTTAGCAAGAGTGTACAAAAATGGCAGAATTGTCATCACTGAAGTCTTGCCACGTTTTTACTTTTCCATAAATGTTCTCCAGCCATACAATTTATACAAGCAAAGGAGAAATAAAGCCAGACATAATGTAATGAAAACTAAGAGAAATGGTTGATAAGAGAATAAAAGCCTATATGTAATATTTACATTTCTTTCCTCAAATACTGTGCAAAGTAGCCTGTTAAAGCCATTAATTTAGTAGTGTTTTTCCCCTTTTAACTAACTACTGGGCAGTATTTTGGTCTTCATTGGTAATCGCTACAGAGTTTGTTGGCTTATCGTATTTCATTCTTAGTTTTGTGATTTACCGTCATGGGAGGTTTTGTGTAAAATTGCTCATGAAAAATCAACTGTTTCTTATAATTGCAGTCTAAAGGAGGGCAGACAATAGGCGGGTATGGCAAAGTTCATAATGGAGAAGATAATCTATATATTTAAGCAGTATGCCATCAATAACTCAGAAAATGTGAGAAGTTAGTGTAGATCTTCATTTGAAAAATAAGCATGTTGGACTAGATAACTTCTGAGGTAATTTTCAACCCCCACCTTCAAAACTATTAATTTTGGAATTAATTTCAATATTTATTCTCATCTTGCCAGTTATATGATGATTCTATATACTGTCATACTTGGAGTTATCGTGCTTTTTTATCTCATTAGTCAAAATTATTTTTGCTAACATTTGTTAAAATATCATTTGTCAAGTGATCTTAATTAAAATGAAATAAGCAGAAAACCCTGAGTTAAGTGACTTTTGAAAGTGATCCGGTATCATATGACTAGTTCTTTTTGCTACTAGAAATCATTTTCTTTTGTAAAGTCTGATTTCTTATTTCTGTCATCTCTGGTTTAAAAGATTCAATAGCAAAACATTTTTTGTGATCTTGTAATTCATTCATTGAAAATACAACTCTGATTTTCTTAAGCTGTGATGATACACACATGCAACCCCACACATGAATACTATGTACACACCTATCTATATATATACAAAGTTCTATATAACATATAAAACAAAATATAAAGTTTTTACTTTCTGTATAATAAAATTTGTGGGCCGAACCCGTGGCTCACTCGGGAGAGTGCGGCACCGGGAGCGCAGCAGCGCTGATGAGCGCTGCCGCCGCGGGTTCAGATCCTATATAGGGATGGCGGGTGCACTCACTGGCTGAGCACGGTGCGGGTGACACCAAGCCAGGGGTTGTGATCCCCTTACCGATAACAAAAAACAAGAATAAAAAAATAAAAATAAAAAAATTTGTTGGCTGGCCGGTTGGCTCAGTTGCTTAGAGTGTGGTGTTATAACCCCAAGGTCAAGGGTTCGGATCCCCTTACTGGCTAGCTGCAAACAAAACAAAATATTTTTTAAAAATACTACTAATAAAATTTTTTAGGGCTGTGTTATAGCTTTGAATATTCGTATTATTCTGTTTACATTATAGGCCCTAATTAATTAGTATTGCTCTCAGATTGACATCCTGTATTGACACTGAATAATACGTTGTCTTCCATAGATGAATGTAATTTTTAAGCTTTTTTTCTATTAACTTCAGGAAGTTCATGGAAAAATAAAATTAAAAGATAATATGAATCTTTCCTAATATTTCTTAACTTACTTACATGTTCCTCATTCTGCCATTTCTTATTGTTCTTTTTAATATTTCTGGGCTTGTATTTCAAGTCAGGGAGAATTACTATAATAGATTGCAAAGTGTTTGCTCAGAAGTGAAAATGTTATGAAATTGTTCCTAGGGCACATCCTATAATTTTCAACATGTATGAATTAGTTAATCTACTGGGAAAGTGTCTTAAGTAGTATGTACTTAAGATGTTTTAAATCACTAATGATGAACATACTAATAATACTGATTTGATCACATATTGTACACAAATACTGATAATCAATTCCGTACCTCATAAACATGTGTAATCAATTATATTTCAATTAAAAAATGAATTAAAAATAAATGTTAATTGGTGGAAGAAAAAATCAGTTTGCTTTGGATTAGAAAAATACAAGATCATTGTAAAAATTAGAGGAAAACATAACAGGTTTTATAAAGAAGAAAATTAAAAAGTACTCATAATTGTATCATCTGCTCATATTTTTATCTGTTTATTTCATATTGAGACACATTTTTTCAAATCTTAGTCATACTGTATATTCAGTTTGTATCCCATTTTTTTCACACATTACGTTATAAATGTGTTTTCAAGCAATCAAATATTTTTTTTAAAGTTTAAAATTATTGTATCATGTTCTATATAATGGATATTCATAATTTATTTCACTAATCCCAAGTTGTTGGACACCTAAGTTGTTTTCAGATCTTACAGATAATGCTTCAGTGAACATCCTTGGGCAAACATTATTTTGCAGTTGTATGAATATTTCTTAGAAGAGAAATTGCCAAGATTATTTTAAAGATAAATTCCTTTGACAGTCTCTGAAATTTAAACACTGACTAAAAAAAAGATAACCTTGATTTTAAACAGCAGCACTCCAAAAAAAAAAAAAAAAAAGCCATCCTTTATATAGTGTATGGTATCATATGTAACTCTAAACTGGACCTGGTTTAGGTAAAGTATATGTCTTGGAAATATTGTGGTTTCCTCTGATGTAGTTAACAGGTGCAAAGCAGGATGAAGTAGAATCCTGTGGGGTGTACAATCATAGGAAGTTCTATTTTTTGCAACAGAACTGGAACTGTTAATGGGGAAAGAGAAACAGGTTTGTTTTTAAGTCGCCTTTATATTTCATGTTGCTATAAAACTCAGTTCAAATATACAAAGCTTATTTGTGCCCATAGACTTTCAGTATCCTGAAGAAACTTAATCCTGGAGTTGGTTAAAAGACTGTTTGTTGATAGGCTCTTTTATCATAGGCTGTTCGTCTCAAATTACTTTGATATGACTCAAACTACAGTTAACCTCAAAGTTTTATATTTCATTAGGCTGCTTAATTAACATAATTAAACAGAGGCCCAGTAGTGGTAAAAATTCTGATGTTGCCACTTTGTCTGTGCCTGGTTTCAGTATATGGTGACTCCCTAAATTACAAGCACTTGATTTCACAAATATTTTATATATTTGAATGGCTCATTCTATACTGCATATCTCTCCCTAAACTTATCCCATGCTGCTTCACAGAACCTTCCCTGGTGTTTTTCTTCTTCTCCCAGTTCACTAGCATCACTATGGACCCTATCAGTCTAGGCATTCCATGATGACCTGGAAGCAAGACAGAAGGTTTGTCTGACCGAACAATACATTCTCAGCACCTTCTTTTTTATTTTTTTCTTTTCAGAGGTATCATGTATATGCTATGTTTCACAGTCAGAATGGATTTTAGTATAAAACTTGGATTTCAATGGTTTTGCCATTTTATACATCAGTGGCATTGGGGAGGTTTCTTAACTATTGTAACTTCAATTTCCACATCTATAAAATGGGAATAATACCACTTGCTTTCCAGTGTTGTTCTTAAAATTAAATGACAATTTTAAAGCAACTAGCTTATAGTAGGTGCTCAATAAATGTTCCCTTTTACAAGTCAGTTAATGTTGCCTTGGATGATCTTTGTCAGATATCTAATTTGAACTCTTTTTCCTTAAGTATCACCACTCAAGATAAATAAAATCATTATTTTTTGTTTTATTCAGTGACATTGTGAAAATATTGCTTTCGATTGCTTTTCATTGTGAAAATGGAGGATTTTAGCAATGTTCCAGGTGCAAGAAACTTCTTCGCTTAGCTCAGAAAACTGTTTATCATTTAACTTATCCTTTGTGAGGATATGCCATCCACCAGTCTAAAGAACTCACCATCAAAGGAAAACTAGAAACATGGCTGAATAAATTACAGATACCATTATAAACTCACTGCCACTAACAAATATAGCTTAAATCAGGATGAAAGGTAATAGGTAATGTGGATGCCTGAGTTCAGGGGGAAGGAAAAAAAGAAAAAAGCTCTTCAGTGTTTTTACAGTAGTAGAAATTGTAGAAACGTTAATGTTGGAAAGTTTACCTTTGGGGAAAAAATAGGAGCAAAGAGAAAATAAATTAGTGAATACTTAAAACGGTGGAGAAGGCAGAGGGTTATAAATAAAATCATTATCTTTCCAAGATGACACCATATAGTTTTTAGAAATGGGTGAATCCAAAACATATTAATTTTAAATTTATGATGTCCATTATTTCCTCTAGTGGAAGTTTTCAAAAGCAAAAACCAGGAAATGGTGAAGGATATTGACACATTCAACAAATATTTTGAGTAGTTCGTGGGTCTCCAGTTTAAAGCTGCAGTTGAATCATTTTTGAAAGTGGGTATGAATAATTAAAATTTAATATTTTGTCCTATGGTAATTAAAAAACAAAACTAAATTACCATTAATTGTAAATAAAAAAAGTAATATTGATAGATTTACATATTTACAAATATTAGACAATCCATGCATTTGTTATCTTATTCTAAACCAAAGTGTTCCAGCTTTAATTGGCCCTCAGGAAGAAAAACAAACTCTAGAACATATTTGTAGTTGCTAGCAGAGGGGGAAAAACTTCCCTAACCAGAGATTTGTGTAAGGATGAAGGGAAGGTTATGTCAAGTCAAGTACTTTGAAACATGTAAGCATTATATAAAAGAAGACCTACCTATAGGCCACTGACAGATAGATGTAAAACTCAGGAAAACTTTAAAATGTGCCCAAAGTTCTCAAGTATGTACTGATATAGTACAAACTACAGATGGAGTAATAGTTAACCAAGGATAATAACATGGACAATTAGTCCATGTTAATTAGTCTATTTGTGGAATAGCTTCATCATTTATTCAACTAACAAAAGTTTAATGAAGACCGTTATGTGTTAGGCCTACAAAGATGGATAAGATACACTTGCAATAGAAAAGAAAAGCACAAAAGTAATATTGGTTCTCATGAAACCTAAAAATATTCCTACATGTAGAAAATGAATTTAAATATAGCCTTTTTTCTCAACATAAAATAATTTCTAAATTTAAACCTTGTGTGAACAAAGACATTCACTTATAACCCAATATAATCAAATCTAAACTAAGAACAAATCAAATTTAAACATTGTTATTTCTTTGCAATAATTATTGCATCCTAAAAAAGAGCCCACTATGAGTTAATTTTACTTAAATAGAACATTACTCAACCTAAAAATGAAGGTCAGCAGACACCAGCGTCTTGGAATAAAATAGCTCCTTGGCAAGAAAATGAGCCACACCCCATTTAGTTTTTACAAAAATAAAATTCTTTCCAGCTTTACTAAATTGTAGATGTTGTGCACAGCATGGACTTCTGCAATAGTTGGTTCTGCAGCTGTAGAAATATCCGTGTATGCAGAAGCCCTAAAAAACATCTATTTGCCATTACTTGCACATGCAGCTCCCCCACTTTCTGTAATACAGTATTCTGTTAAGTTTTATCTGACTCATGGATAATAGCAAGTAACTGCAGGTATAGCTGACACCTTAATTCCCTGCCTTGAACTTTTTGATTGTCACAGACTTCAATTTGGGCAGGAAAACCTGGGATTTCAAATCCAACAATTGTTTCATTTGATGGGAGAGGATCAAAGCAAAGTACTGTGTCTGCTGTATATGGTTTTCTTCAAGGACAGTAATAAATTCCTGCCATGTACCATGGGAAAGAGCTGTACTTCTAAGGAGAAAGGAAATAAACCCCAAGGAAAAGCCCCATTCTCTTAGTTCCTTCACAGTGTGCCTGGCACACAGCAGGTCTGGATACAGGACGGTACTTCAAAAAGTTCATGGAAAAATAGAATTAACAGATGATATGAATCTCTCCATGGACTTTCTGAAGTACGGTCATATATGTCTGAAAGATGGCCATGAATGGTCCTTGCTGATAAAGATTAAATCGGGAAAACCTAACCAGCAAATCTGTGACTTATGATTTACACTGAATAAAATACATAATGATGCAAGCCTATAAGAAGACTAAGCAAATGGCTTCCTTGGTTTTCTTTACCTTTCAGTAAAGTTACTTTAAATGAATGGTTATGAGTGAACGTTATAAACAGCACTTTCATTGTGAGCACTGCTTAACTTTAGAATCAGAGAGGTAATTGGAACATAATATTTTCACTTTTTTAGCAGCTTTATTGAGATACAATTTATATGCCTTACCATCTATTTAAAGTATAAAGTTCAACAGATTTTAGTATATTTACAGACATGTGCAACCGTCACCACAGTCTATTTTCAAACATTTCATCATCTCAGAAATAAACCCCATACTCCTTAGCTATAACCTTCACTAGCTCTCCTTGTCCCCCCACCCCAACCATAAGCAACCACTGATCTACTTTCTGTTTTCATAGATTTCCCTGTGCTGGACTTTCATGTGAATGGTCTTTTGTGTCTGGCTTCTTTCACTTAGCATTATGTTTTCAAGCATTGTTGCAGGTATTAATACTTCGTTTCCTTTTTATGGCTGAATAATGTTCCATTGCATGGATATGTAGCACATTTTGTTTATCCATTTGTCCACTGATGGACATTTGGATTGTTTCTATAGTTTGGCTATTACGAATAATGGGACATTATTAAGTGTCAATATTAAGTGTCTAACCACAGGTCAGCTAATGATTTAGAGATGGTACTGACAAGATAACATTTCATTTATTACTACTCTGTCGTTAATGTAAATCCTTGTTTTGATTGACTCTGAGCACTGCTGATTTTTCCATCTAAGTTTAGCAAATTTTTTTCTTGTTTCCTGATGCTTATTGACTCATTATCATCAACTTTTGCCATTAACTGTTCACTTAATAATATTTTTACTTGAATAATAGAAAGCCCATAAAAGTTGTAGACTCATCTTTTCTAAAACGGATTGTATGTTTACAAAATTCTGTTAAACAAATTTTTGTTTAATCATGTTTTTTGAGGGCCAGCCCGTGGCTCACTCGGGAGAGTGTGGTGCTGATGACACTAAGGCCACGAGTTCAGATCCCTATATAGGGATGGCCGGTTAGCTCACTTGGGAGAGCGTGGTGCTGACACCACCAAGTCAAGGGTTAAGATCCCCTTACCGGTCGTCTTTTTTAAAAAAAATCATGTTTTTTGAACACTACTAGGGAGCAAAGGTAAGCAGTATTAAGGAGTGCAGAAATAAATGATAAAAGCTGTGAAACAATGATTACAGTCAACCTAAAGCATAATTGAGTACATCTAATATATTTATTTTTTAAATTTACTTTTCAAATATGAAATATATTATCATAGAACCAAATTCAAAAGCTATAAAGGGACATAATGAAAAGTAAATAAGCCTTTAACACTTGACATTTTCAGAAGAGTTTATTGTTTTCCGTTAGAAAGTATGGCATTAAGTTTGAGGGAATAGTTACCCGTTGACTTTTTAGGGGTGAATATGAGAATGAAATATTTTCAAAGCACAGTAAAAAAGAAGCCCTTTCAGTTTCAGATCAGAGCTTTTCTATTAAGCACCCTTGACCCCAGTTCTACCTATGTGGCATCAGGTCAAAATAACCAATGACCCCTAGAACCTTACTGCATTGTTGTCTTCTGGCTTCAACCTGAAGAAAAACTCCTGGACCCAGTCTCCTTACTCTAATGGGCAGTTAGTACCTTGTAGGTCTTTCAGGAAAGGATGGGCTTCCCTGAGAGTGCAGGGCGGGAGTTCAGTCAAGAAAAGGTACAATTTCCTGGAGAACTATTAGAACTTCCTATGTAATTACTTAATTCATTTAACAGGACTTTGGTAATTATCAACAATATGCCTGGCATACTAAGATAAATAAAACAATGTGACATCATTTGAAGAGCTCAGAGTCTAATCCAGCCAGTGATTATACAGATGAGGCAACTGAGGTCTGAGTTTGGCTTGCCCCAGCATATGGTGGTTGAGGACATTGGTGGAGGACTGGGTCTCCATCACTGGAGACCCAGATTTTGGTGAAAATCTAATTCATCACTTTTCTTACTGTACATTTAAACGTCACATCTAGGGTCCAACTTTGTTTAATAGCAATACCTCTTCCTCCCTGAATCAGTTTATACTGTCATTTTCTTTTAGTTGTTGATGAAATGGCAGATACCATGTCATTAAAGTTGCCATAACTCTCTGAAACTCACATCACCTATAACTAAAGCAGCTTGGTTTAAGTCTGAGTAGCTCCTCCCTAGCTAAAGCAAATGCATTAGCAATAGCTTTACAGTGGTAAACTAGGTCATGTCTTCAATCCAGAGTGCTCATATGCTACTAAAACTGCAGTCCTAATCACTGATCTGATAAATTTCCTATATTGTAATGCAGCCAAAAGACTTTTAAAACTCTAATTCAAATATATTGAATATACTTTGTAGGGTTTGTCGCTTCTGATTTCTTCTAAACTGGATTTTATCTTTCTCACAGAGTCAGTCTTTTCCCTCTATTACTCCTCATCAAGCAAAAAAATTTCATTCACTTATATATTGACTTATTTGAATATTTACCAAGCACTTTATACTCGTCTTGTATAGATCAGGTACTATTTTAGCCACTGGGGATTACAGCTATGAATGAAACAAACAAAAATCACCAACCTTATGAAGCTTGTGTCCTACTGGGGGGGGGGGGATAGAAAATAAATGATGATATAGTGTGTTAGATGGTAATGTGTTTTGGGGAAAATTAAAGCCAGATTAAGGGTATAGGGAGTGGGAAGTAGGACATTGCCGTTTCAAATTGTGTGGTCACAGAAGGCTTCACTGAGAGGGAAGTAGTTCAGTCAAGACATGAAGGAGATCAAGGAGTGACCCATGTGAATATCTGGGGAGAGGTATCACTTGAACAAGTGAAAAATATTTTTAATAACAGGTACCTAAATCATCATGCATTGACTGATGGGTTTTAAACCTGAAATTCTCTTTTATGTTAGCTTGTTTTTATTTTGTTACTGAACAGAAAAAAATACCTTTTACCCAGATCAAATATTCTAGTGGAGTCATGAATTGACTATATATACTAAAAATATTATGTTAATAGCTATGTCAATAATATTTTGGAAAGATTAGTGGGAAAAATGTTTAAAACAGGATATGGAATTAGGGCTGGCCGGTTAGCTCAGTTGGTTAGAGCAGGGGGTTACAACACCAAGGTCAAGGGTTCAGATCCCAATACTGGCCAGCTGCCACAAAAAAAAAAAAAAAAAAAATAGACCAGGATATGGAATTAATGTAAGTAGGCTTTCTTCCCTTTTCACTATCAATTCAGTTATTCTATATTTTGTGTTTAATTCTGAATTAGATTTTTTTAGCTAAGCTTTTTATTCTGGGATAATTGTAGATTAACACATGATTGTAAGAAATTGCACAGGGAGATCCTGTGTACACTTTATCCAGTTTCCCCCAGTGGTAACCTCTTGCAAAACCGTAGTACAATATCAAAACCAAGATGTTGACATTGATATAGTTAAGATGCAGAACAGTTCCACCAACCCTAGAATCCTTTTTGTTGCCTTTTTATGAAAACAGACATCTTCCTCTCCCCACCCCCGTTTCTGACCCCTGCAAATCTCTAATCTGTTCTCTGTTTCTATTATTTTGTCAAAAATATACAAATGGAATCATGTGGCATGTAACTTTTGGGGATTGGCTTTTCTCACTTAGAATAATTCGCTAGAGATCCATCCAGATTGTTGTGTATATCAATACCTTGTTCCTTTTTATTGCTGAGTAGTATTTTATGGTGTGGATGTATCACAGTTTGTGGGTTATTTAACTATTCACTCATTGAAGGACATCTCAGCTATTTCCTTTTTTTTTTTTTTTTTGGCTATCACAATTAAATCTGCTATAAATATTTGCATACAGGTGTTTGTAAGTTTTCATTTCTTTGGGATTAATGCCCGAAGAGTGAAATTGCTGGGTTGTATGGGAATTGCATGTTTAGTTTTATAAGAAACTGCCAAAATGTCTTCCCAGAGTGACTGACTGTATGATTTTGTGCTTCCACCAGTAATATATGAATGATCCTGTTTTTCCACATCTTCACCAGCATTTGGGGGTGTCACTGGTTTTTATTTTAGCCATTCTGACAGGTTCGTAGTGATATCTCATTGTAGTTTCATTTTTCATTTCCCTAATGGCTAATGATGTTGAACATCTTGTCATGTGCTAATTTCCCATATGTATATCCTCTTCATTGAAATGTCTGTTTATGTCTTTTGCTAATTTTCTAATTGGATTGTTTGGTTTTTTTAATGTTGAGCTTTGAGAGGTCTTTATGTATTCTAGATAATTAATCCTTTGTCAGATATGAGATATACCAATGTTTTCTCCTGGTCTGTAGCTTATCTTTGCATCCTCTGAACTGGGTCTTTCACTAAACAAAAGTATTTATTTTGATGAGGACCAGCTTACTAATATTTCCTTTTATGGTTTATCTTCTTTTGTGTCATGTCTAAAATACCAAATCTATTCACCAAATCTGGTCCTGAGTAATTTCACTTTTTTTCCCTAAAGTTTTACGGAATTATGTTTTATATTTAAGTCTGTGATCCATTTTGAATTAATTTTCATGTAAGGTGTGAATTTCAGGTTGAGGGTTTTCGTTTTTTTGTTTTCTTGTTTTTTGCCTATGGTTTTCCAGTTGCTCCAGCACCACTCCTCCACTGATGTGGTTTTTTGCACCCTTGTGAATAATCACTTGAACATATTTGTGTAGGTCTGTTTCTGAGTTCTCTGTTCTGTTCCATTATTCTGTGTGTCTGTCACTGCTACATAGTAGGACACGAGAGAGAGTGATTCCACTCACCTTATGTTTCAATATATTTTAGCTATTCTAAGGCCTACTCTTTCCATATAAATTTTTAGAAAAAGCTTGTCTATAATTACAAAAAACTGTTCTAAGATTTTGATAGGAATTACATTAATGAATTAGATTTTTGAGATTGCACATGTAATGTTAATAAAGTTAAAAATGCTAATTTTATTAAGGAAGACAATTTAGTTTCTTCTATAGCCTAATGCTAGGTCTTATTTTCTAAAGCAATTCCTATTTTATTATTACTATTTTTTATTGAAACACTATTGATTGCACATGCCTGCGGGGTATAGAGTTGCATATCAATACCTATGTGCAATAAGTGATGGTCAAATCAGGATAATTAGTATATTTAATACCATACGGTGTAATTATTTTTTGTGCCCCTTTATCGGTTCTTACCTTACCCCTTTGCCCCCTTCTCTTTCCCACCTCTGGTAACGTCAGATCTGTTCTCTCCTTTTGAAAGTTGAGTGTAGTATTATGATTGTTGTATCTTTCTTTCTTTGTTAATTTATTAATTTTTTTAGCTCCCACTTATGATTGAGGACATGCGGTATTTCTCTTTCTGTGCCTGGCTTATTTCACTTAACATAATTTTCTGTAAGTTCATCCATGTTGCTGCAAATAGCAGGATTTTGTTCTTTTTTATGGCAGAGCAGTATCCCATTGTGTAAATATACCACAACTTCTTTATCCAGTTGTCTAACAGTGGACATTTAGGTTGGTTCCAATTCTTGGCTACTGTAAATAGAGCTGCAATAAACATGGGAGTGCAGTTATTGAAATCATTGAGTTAATATTAATTGGAAGTTTCTGTTCAGATATGACTTGGATGTCTTTTTATGATAGCCAAAATTAGAGCTTTTCAAAGGAACAACACATTCTTGATTAGATATGTGACTTTCAAGTTCTAAATCACTGATCTGTATTTGAATTTAAAATTTTTTTGAAAATTTCCTTCTGGTGTTTGCTATTTATAAGACTCCCAAACCTATTGTTCTGCCTTAAAGAAAATATGGTTTACTTCTTTCATTGTCTCAAACAAATTCATTTCCCATTGTAGCAAAATGGAATATGCTACTAAAGCATTGGGATTTAGGGTATTGGAGTTTGGGATGTAATTGTTTTCCGTGGAGTTATTGGAATTTTCGAACTCCAAAACTTTAAAATCAAAAGTTTTTAAATGAAAACTTCTGTGCATTCTCTGTACATTCTCATGCTTTGATCATTGGCTCTAGAAAATAAAATCTTAAAAATTACAAAAGGAATCTGGTAAACCCTTGATTTAAAAGAGCACTTGCAAATTTACTGTCAGGTGTTAAGAAAGTGAGGAGGGCTGTCAAACAGATTAGGGCTGAAGAGAAAATGGCATCTTGTTGCATTTGGGTGAGGGAAAATGGAATGAGATCATGCTTTCATTTATGTCTTGCTTTCTCAAGATGAAGCTTTTCCACTCTTCTTTCTGCTTAATTATTCAGGGTGGGAGGCACAAAACAAAAACTTCTGGTTCTTTTTTCCATCCTGTTTATGTTCTAAACTGGCAGTTATTGCTTTAATAAGATATATCACTGATGACCTATAACATTATGAATATGGGCTTAAGTGGCTAGACTTAGAAAGCAGGAATTTGAAAATCACAGTCCAAATGTACTACCCTAAATACAGTTAGCAGAATGACTTTTCTATAATGAAAACTTCCCTAAGTCACAGCACATGGCTCACAGTACTATCATGACAGCGAAGTTTACCACTACTCATACCAGAGATTTGTTTCTTTGCCACTACTTCTAATTCCAACCCTGCTTAGGTAATAGTCACAGCTACATCAAAACCTATCCTGTAATTGAAAAAAAGTGTAATTTAAAGAAGAATTCAATGTAATGGCACTCATCATAAACAGATATCCAAATTTCTGTCTTCACATGTAATTTATCTGCATTTTTGTGTTGATTAGGTCTAATGAGAGACTTAAAAAAGCTCATTCTCTAAAGCAGTGAATTCTCAGAGCCAGTGAGCTGAGGACAGTCTACCCCATCAAAAGAACTCTGCTAATGGCTTTAATCAATTTCTCAGATAATAAGCTAGGAGAGTGAAGAGGTTGGTAACTCCTGCATGGATGACTTTTTGCAGACAATATGATTTTTAGCAAGTGAAAAACACAAAAGCCTTTTGATTTATGGCAGAATTCATTACAATGAGACTTCTTAGCTGTACCAGGTAACAGATTTCCAAATAAAATACCAAACAAGCAAAAGTGGTCAGTTATAATCCAGTCTAGTAATCTGAGCCAGCATAATGTTATGTTTATGGATTCAACTCCATCCTTAAAGAAATACAATTTAGTCATCTCAGGAGAAATAAAATAAATAAAATTTGTAGGATATCTTTCATACATGTGAATGGTAAGGGCATATAACCACTTTATGAGACCATGGTATTTTTGCAGCCAATCTTAGGGATAAATCTACATTGTGTTCAGGGTTCTGTGTTGGGCCAAACTTAACAATGACCATTATGTGTAGAAAATAGCAACCATTGTTGCTGAATTAAACTCTCTCTGGAGATTTAAAAACATTTTTAATTAACCTAATAAAACCTTAATGGCAGCATAACCAAAGAAATTAGCCAGAGAAGAATGGTTAGAAACAGACAGCATAGTGGAATTATTGAATTATACCTGGCAAAGGAACCCTAAATTATATATAAAGCTGGAGACGGTTTACTTGTCTAAAAAAGTAATTCCAAAAGTATGCACACACAGAAATTTGGATTTTTCAGCTAGAAAAAAAGCTAGAGCTTTTTGTGTAAGGTCCAAAATATTTTTTTTTTCAAAAGAAATATAAAGCAGGCTGTTTACAGCAAACTTCCAATGAAGTGAAATTTATTTGTATTGTGTTTTGAAAGTGTGTATACGTGCTTGCAAGAATTACATGAGAAAATGAGACTGACATAGAGTACTTGGTGGTTTTTTAATATTGGCAATCTTAAGGACATTTTATTTATTAAACAGTGAGGCAACAATTTTTCTCTGAGAACGTGTCTCCAGGATAAAGTGGAAATCAGAAAATATTTCATGTGCAAATATATCTGAAACTCTTCATGGATGCATTTAACACTTTGAAGTGATGGCAACATCTGGTAACAAGTAGAAACCAGCATCTTATATGCTGTGGCTTCGTGTTACCACTTCATCTGAATTAGTCATTTAAAGGGGGTTTTATATGTCTTCCTAAGAACTGACAAAGTTAATCTTGTACTAGGACAGGGTGGCAAGAAATGCTAAAGCGGCTCTTTTGAAAGTTCCTTTATTCCTTGTGAGGTCAAAAAGTAGTCATTTTAAAGATTGGAAAGTTAAAGCACTGATATCTTGACGGCTAAGTGAGATTTTTCTTTCCTTTTTATTTTTTTGTGTGGCAAGTTGGAGAAAACACTAGACACGTTGAGGGTTCTTTATACTTTCCACTCCATTTTTTTTTCTCTGAAATGTCTTTATTTTCTAGAATTTAGAAAATCATTTCAACTGCCAAATATGATCATGGTTTTGATGCCAGTAGAAGATGTAACCTACCATTTGCTGGGCCAGATTAGCTCTCAGGAATCATCCTATTCTATAGAGTTACCCAATGGGACAAGAGCAAATGCCTTTTATCTTTATTTATTTGGTTTGCATTAAAAAGACAAATGCTAGAAGTTTACTTTTATGTAATAAACCACTATAACAAATGATGGTGAGTTTAATTCCTTTAGGATGCAATGTCATCAAAATACATTTAACAAATATTTGTTGAGTTCCTACTGTGTGCCAGGCATTGTTCTAGACACTACAAATAGATTGCTGAGCAAAACAGATGAAAATCACTGCCCTCACAGAGCTTAATAAATATTAAATATTAAGACAGTAGAGCAATTTTAAATCATTTAGTGCTATCACTCAGCTTTCAAAGACCTTCGCTGAATGAGTTTTGAGAACTTTTGTATATTTTATCTAAAGTTCAAACAGGAAAAAATTGACAATTTTTTCGAAACAGAGGGCAAGAAGCTGGAAGCTGATAACTAAAGTATTTTCTTTTTTGATTCTCACATTTATTTTTCATTTATCAGTTATGCTTAGACTGCTTGAATAACTGAGGAACATTGCTAGCTTAATTTGTTGATTTGTTCTTTAGTATGGGCTTAATTTGTATGGGGTGGGGGGAGTAAAAGGACACGGTTGCCCGGGAAATTAATGTAAAGACATGGCATTTGTAAAAGTAACTCCTGTCATTTAAAGAATTATAGAATATAATTTTAAATTTATTTAATGTTCACCGTGGAAAATTAATGTATTGCTCAGTTATTTTTGTCTATGTGAGTAGTACAAGAGCTGACTCAAAGGAGATGACATGATGGTTCCTGTCCTGAAGTGAAATAAGATGACGGGTTGTGGTGGAAAAATGATGTGGTCATGCCCATATTTGCTCACATCTCTTGTTCGTTTCCTTTTATAGTGGAAAGCCAAGGAGAGTCTCATTTCTTATTTTTTACGTTTCCTTTTTATATTTTCTTTCTCATCCCATTTTTCCTTTTTTCCCTGTAAAATTGCATTATAATGATTTGCGATTCAATTGGCTCAAGTTGTGCTTTGTAATAGCATAAGTAAGTACACCTTAGAGCGGTCATAGTGGAGGCATTATACCCATTTTAGGGAATTAATTCCATATACGGACCCAGTCACTCTGAGCTCCTTGACAGTGTGAAAGGCATGTTTCATAAGTCCTTATATTTCCTGATGCCACCTAGTACAGTGCCTTTTGCAGAGTGAATGCTCAAGCAGTATTTGTCTATTGAATGAAAAGGAGCCAGGAATTTTGGTTTTGCTTTCCAAAATACCAAATACTTTCATATAAGAATTTTTTCAAACTTAATTTTATGGAAATATTCAAACATAGTAGTAAAATAGCATAATGAACCTCCCAGCTTTAACAAGATTAATATTTGATTTTATTTAATCTTTGTCTCCCCTTTTTTATTTGTTTTAAAATAATCCACATAATTATTTAACCCATAAATAACGTAGCATACTTAGTTTTTAATATTTTAAAATAGTAATATTTTTTTCATTTCATCTGGAGTTTTACTTTCAAACTCATTCTGTGCTTATTTATGCCAGATAAGGAAATTCTTACTGCTTATCACAAGGAAAATCTGATTTACTACATATGAGCTGGATGTTAAGTCACTTTGTAACAAATATATTTTCTTTCTTAATCTTTTATTAAAAAAAAGTATTATTTAAAGTTTCTAAATTACACTGTCATGATAAACTCATGTCTTCTGGACATGAACCTGATTCGGCAAAATGTGCTTTGGAGTAGATAAGCTATAGATTTATCCCCTTAGAACTGATGCTAATGAGGGGCTGGCCGGTTTAGCTCAGTTGAGTGTGGCATTGATAACACCCAGGTCAAGCGTTTGGATCCCTGTACCAGCCAGTCGCCAAAATCAAGAATTGATATTTAACGGCACAGAACCCAAGTTAAAACCTACATAGATAATTTTGATAATTTTTATTCTCGGTTTGAAAATCCTTTTTAAAACCTGCTTATGTTATTTTTGTCTCTAAAATGAGATGGCTTCTCATAACTATTGCTAAACAAAGCACTGGTTCTCAAAAAGTGTGGCACATGGGCCCTTGGGGGTCAAAATTACTTTCATGGGAACACTGAGATGTTATTTGCTTTTTCCCTGTGTTGATGGTTGCACTGATAGTCAAAAGTAATAATGCATAAAATTGCTGGTGCCTTAGCAAGCATCAAGGCGGCAGCACCACAGTGTATTGACCGTCACTGTATTCCTCAACACCATAACCTCCACCTTTAGAAAAAAACCTACAACACGAATTTCATTTGTAATGTCCTTGATGAAGCAGAAAAGAATAATTTTAATAAATCTCAACTCTCGGATATGCGTCTTTTTAATTTTCTGTGTGATGCTATGGAATATACCCCATAAACCATTTTTTCTGAATGTGGATGCATGATGGTTGTCTTGAGGAAAAGTACTTGTGCAATTGAGTTGTGAGCTAAACTAGAGCTACCTTTTTAAAAATAGAAAAGCATTTTTACTTCAAAGATCAAATTAACTGATTATTCAGACCTTCGTATTTGGCAGATAATTTATCAAAAATGAACCAACTGTGCCTGTCACTGCAAGGAAAGTAACTGAGAATATTTGTTGCCAATGATAAAATTAGAGCTTTCAAGCAAAAATGCAAATTTTTAAAAATTTGTATTGGCCACCATGATATCTTTTCAATACTTAGACATTTCTAATGAGATTGAGGGTGTATATAATGAAAGTGATTTGTTTGATATTGTATGATGAAGTGTGTCAGCATTTGGAAAATCTGCATAACTTAGTGAAACAATATTTTTCCAAATGACCACCAGTGCATGATGTTATAAAATCAAGCATGGTAAAAGGCTCATTCAAAGTGCAAGATAGATAAATGAATTTTAATGTAACAGGATATGAAAAAAATCATCGATATGGTAAAGAAGAATATTCATAATTATCTGGAAAGGCTCTTAAAATACTTTTTCCTTTTTCAACAATATAGCTGTGGGAGACCAAATTTTCTTCATATACTGGAACCAACAGCTTGAATGCAGAGGCAGACATGAAAATCCAGCTGTCTTCTATTAAGTTAAAATTAAAGCGATTTACAATATAAACAATGCTGCTCTTCTCACCAAATTTTTTTGAAAATAGTTATTTTTCAGAAAAAAACGTTATTTCTGTTACCATATTAACTTATTATTTTTAAATAAATAAACATCTTTAAAATTTTCCAGTTGTAATTTCTAATATGATACATTGATGGATTTAGCCCACATATCAAAAGCTCTTGAGGGTCCTCAGGTCCTGAGAACAAAAAGTTTAGGAACCGCTGGGTGATTAAGGGTTTTTTTGTTGTTTACCTCCTCCCTATCTCCTCTCCCTTCACTCCTCCCCCGTTCCCTTTCTCTTCCCTTTTTTTGAATGAGAGACCCTCAGGATAGGAAGATGTAGAGCATATGAGTTATTCCTTTGTATGTTTTCATTAGCTATGAACAGGACACAGATGTCTTTTAAATCAGTTCCTTGCCCCATGTGTAGTTCAGTTGACAATATCTGGAGGATTTATAATTAAAATTGTCTTCTATTTATCTTAACCTTTTGTTTTTAATGCATTTGAACAAAGTACATAATTTAATGTACAATAAGACAACCCTATCTTATTTTGAAATTTTGTTACTTTGTTACACAGATAAAGAGCTAATAAATATGATTATCAGGGAGCTATCCCTTGGGATACTGAAATTAAGATTTTTTTTTATTTATTTTTCTCCCCAAATATGTTTTTAAAAAATGATTACATAAACCATGTCTAACTGATTGTTAAACTGACACATCCATGCAACAGGAGGTTTGTATACCTAATGCTGTTCCTAGTATAAATTTCCTCAATTTTCCATTATTGTCAAAAATTACACTAGCAGTTTCCTGCATGTTAATTTGGTGCCTATTTTATGTTAGATCTTTTTGCTTTGATGCTTCACTCATGGTGGGTGTTGTTTGTTTGTTTTGTTTTTATAAGTCACGAAGATAGGTAAAATCCTGCTTCATGAGAGGAAGATAGATCAGTGTTATGGAGGTATGTCATTTAGCACAGTGGGAGAGGCTTCCAAAGTACATGTCACACACTGAACGAGTATACCTAGTAATAGGTGTGGTGGAGAGTGTGACGTTTGGATGAAAGTGGGAAGAGACTTTAAAATAGTATGTCTAGATCTTGTGTTCTAACTAGAATACATTCATACGTAGGTGAAACTCTCATGCAACTTTTTTGGGTGTGACTTTTCCTTCGTGTGTCCACAGGTGCATGTGTGTAAACTTTTAACTTTACGGGTTTGTTTGTAACAAGTAAGAGAGAAAGTGAGAGAGAGCACGTTTGGTTTCTGTTGGCTTTCCTTAGCATTCATCATGATGAATTTGGAATGAAACGTAAAAGTTGTTTTCATTCTGTGACCTGCTTGTAAAAATGTAAAATTTATTACACAACCCTTGCCACACCATCTTCTATTCTCAAACCACTTGTCATTACCCTTAGTAAAAACAGAGTGTGTTCACACACAGAGTTACACACATACATACATAAACATGAGCACACTCCCCCCACCCTCTGCATACCCACACATACCTCAGATAGTGAGTGAGATGGAAGTTTACACAATGGGACACAGACTAAAACTGGTTGAACTATTGATGTGGTAGAACTCTCTTTTAGGAAATGTCCTACTTAGCATTTACTAAGTAGAAGATGTGCATTTTTGAAAGAACTTTGACTACGATGTTTTGCCGTTGAGATAAATTTTATTAAGTTATGGTGAATAGACTTTAAAATCAGCAACTTGGTGTTGATGGATTTAACTCTGATCAAAGATTAGCCTTTGAGTTTGGAGAGCTGGAGAGCATACACATTCTAGATGACCAAGAAAGGAGAGATCAAAGAAACAGTTTTTAAGTAGCACTGTTCTAACAACCAGTAAAACTTGTTGCATAGGAGAAAGTCATCTTCTAAAGTCGAGCGTTATATGTTTAAAACATTAATTTCTTCAGTTATAATGCTACGTATCTGAAAAGGTTAGTTAGTTATGTGTGGGACAGACCCAACTAAGTGGTTTGAGTTGACAGGTGTGGCTGAAGAAAAGGTAAAGTGGGGAAAACCCAACTTTTCTGGTCTAACACCGTAAGAAGATGGACAGTTGCCTGTGCCCCAATTTTCTCTGTCTGGGAAACGAATGACAATTCATATGTCATTCATATATTCTTCCTTCCAATTAGCTCAAAGTGCTTGGTAGTTACTTATTATCTCCTGTATTCCCTGACATGCCACAGGCAGATGGTGCTATGCTTGTTTTACAAATGGAGAAATTGAAACTTGGAAAATTTGAAGAGGCTTCATTCACATAGTGAGTCAGCAGCAAAGACAGATGGAAAAACATGTCCTCTTGCTCCTGCTGTTATATTCCTTCTCTTCTGGATTGTGTTGCCATTTGATATTTCACTTAGTTTTGGTGGTTGGTGAAATAAATTAAAGCACTTCTACTAAGGAGTTAAAATTTAATCCACTGTCTGCTAATGGTGGTTAGTGATGAGGACAGGAGAACACTGTCTGCCTCATTATGGGGACTGTCCAGTGAGGGTTCCTTTTCACAAGTGAACGCACTGTAAGTCGCCTACTTAGGCTGAGAACACATTATTTTATCACGAAATGCTTCACTGTGTTTTTTATGACTGCACTTGTAAAGGACCAGACTATCTATTATCTCCCTTTCTTTGATTCTCATGAGGTAGATAGAGCAGATAATATTATGCATGTTTTATCCAAGGCAAATTAAAATATCTGCCACTTACTGAGCACTTTGCTGGTCCCAGATGCTCTTAGGCACTTATATTCCCATTGAATCTTCATAGCAACCTTGTGAAGTATGTGGAATTAACTCCATTGTTACAGATATGAACCCGGGGCTCAGAGAAAATAAGTAATTTGTTTAAGGTCTCATAGACTTCAATTCAAGTCTGTCAGACTCCTAAGACCCTGATGCTTCCATTGTGCTCCATATCCTCTCAAATTATTAACTTGACCTATGTCAGTATAGAAATGCTCTCCTGAGCCTAGCCCAGTACTCCTATTGATTTTCTGTTCTCTCCCATAAGGGGCACTCACAACTAACCAGTTGCTTAATTTAGCAACTCACTGATTAGATTGCTAGAATGGTTAAAAAGCAGATTTTAATAAGAAGAGCAATTATCACATATCTAATGCTTACCATGTGCCAGGCTGTAATTTAAATTTATTACACATATTCAATCAATTAAGCCTCACAACAATGTATAAAGCAGTTACTGTTATGGTTACTATTATCATCATCCCCAGATAAGAAAACAAAGGCAGAAAAGTTTAAGCAATTTACCCAAGGATTCACACAGCTAATAAATTGTGTGTGGAGTCGGGATTTGAACCCAGTCTGGCTCCAGAGCTCTTAACGATTATGCAGTACTGCCTCTCAATAGAAAATTATTCAGTTCAGCAAGCATTGGCTTAGTTCCTATGTGCTATGCCAGCAGAAAATACAGTTCCTATATTAAAGAGCTTACATTTTCAACAGAAAACAAAATGTATGTGCTTGAAATAAATGCTATAACGCCTAACATATGGAGTGTAAATGTTGTGTATAGCTTGAAGTGAATAATAGAAAATATAAGTGGTCTGAGACAGTTCATTTGCCTTTCTAAGTAATGTACTTGACTGTGGATGAGTGATTTGGGCACAAGGGAGAAGCCGTTCCATGTGTTCTAAAATAAGCAGGTTACTTGGCTACTGTTCAAACTCTAAATAGGTATATGGGTTGTAGTGATTTGACCTAAACCAACTTTACATTCCCTTGAGTGCTTGCATAGTTTTAGTGGAGCAGAAATGAAAAAATAAACTTTTCTCTAAATATTGTGTTTAAGTTAGAATTTATTAAATCTTTGGCAAAATACTGTGAGGCCAACAGGAAGGGGATTCGTAAGTGTTATATCATCCTTTTGTCAGGGTGTTCTCTTTTTCTAGCAGGAAGTGTTGTGACTTGCTCTCTAAAGTTGCAATTGTAAGAAGAATGTTGGGTTTCCAGATTGCCGTTCTGGGCGTGGGAGAAGGTTCTTTCTACTAGTGCTGTGAGAAAGGAAAGAAACAGGTTTGCTCTCATCGCAGAAGGGTAACTATTTTAATATTATTTCATTAGGCTCTAACTTTTAGATTACTGAATATTTAAGCAGAAGTTTATTTTTAAAAGCCTGAAATTTCTATTGTTTATTTGGGTTGTTAGACATTTGAAGTCACTCTCTAAATATTATTTATTCAAGTAGAATCAAATTTGTTTTAAGAGAAATTTTTGAAGTTTAGAATCTAACCTGTTCTGTGTAAATTCTTTTTTTTTCCCCTCTCTTTATTTTGGGAATGACTTAGGAACTTTAGCTTTTTTAAAAAATTGGTTTTGAAACCCTAATTATATAGCCATATTTATTAAGTTATATGACCTTAAGCTTAAATGACAGAAATTATTTTCTATATCTTGCTGGGGAGGGGGGAAGGATTTCAGATGCCTTTGATGCCTGTTACATGGTTTTGCAAAAGTCTATGAAATAGAAGTTAAGGTAGCTGTCATGATTAGATTGGTATTCTACTCATACAAAATGACTTATGTCAAGCAGTTGTCCTAGTGTTTATAATTCACAAAATACATGAAAATCACTGGGGATAAAATTTTGGTGGTGTTATTGTAACATGGCAGTGATAGTGATTTCCAGTGCTCATAGATTCACCAGGGTTTTCCATCACATGGTGATCATGTAAGCTTTATTTCTTCATATTTCTGGCAAAGGGAAGTATAGCTAATTATATAGTAAATCCCGACTCTGAGTTGAGTCACCTCTCAGATTGGTTGTACTTAGTATGTCCATGTAAAACAAAAGAATCCAATTTTTTCAATTAACAAGTACCATATTTGAGAGCATATAATCAAGGTATATAACACAGCAGGAGGCACTTTCAGTGGAGACTAGATAAGCTTTTTGCTTATCTCGAAGTATAAGCTGAAATTGTGTATACAGTGATTTCTGAGTTGTAGTTCATATGTTACAGTATTTTTGTTTTGAGTTGAAGCATGCTAACTAGTCTGATCTTGCCTACACCCCTGAAAGTTGCCCTGGGCTTCGCTCAAACATATGTTAATTTTCATAGGAAAAAAGATTGGAAATACCCCTCAGGTGTGAAGGTTAATTAATTTCATTAACAGCAGATTTATTTTTCCATAAATGATTCACATTTTGGGGGGAAGGTATAAAAGTTTATTTAGCAAATACAGAAGAGATTAAACCTTTTAAAACGGGAGTGTGCTATTTCATCCAAGAAGTTAATACACCTTAACTTTGTAAAGATTGGGGAAGGAGGGGTGTCTTTGGGTTTGATACAGGGCTCTTTACCACAGGAAAAGGGGCTTATAGATCATAATTAAGATTGCATTAGATATCTACAACTTTCTTATCTGGCAAACATTTAAGGAATGTCTTCAAACTGCCTAAATCAAATTGAATGTTTCTGTTATTTGAAAAGTTATTTATTCACTTGTATTTAAATAGCCATTGCTTTTAGATCTTATCTTTGTTTATTAAGTACAAAATTGGAAAATTTTACTTAAAATGGAGGTATTCGATATTCCTCCAGGAAATGACACAGGATTGGGCACCCTTTGGGGTTTAAGTGACTCACAGACATTGGTACTGGGAAAAAAAAAAAAAAAGATCAATTAGAATCTAACTTATGCTTGATTCTAGCACAGAATAGAGTTATTTCCAGAAAACAAAAATGAACTCATTTCTTAATAGCTATATAGAGGTGAAATCACGGGTGTCTGGGGTTTGTTTTAATTCAGGGAAAAGAGACAGATAGGAAGGGGAAAGAAGAAAGGACAGGAAGAGAGAATAGATGAAGTAATTGTAGGAAAATCCTGATATATATAAAATCTGTGATGGCTCTCTGGGCGTTTGTTGTACTATTTTCCCTTTTGTATATATTGAAAATGTTCATAATAATAAATTCAAGTATAGACTTAGTTTGGGGCAATTCATATTTATTTCTAAATGTTAACTGTTATCCAGAAATTACGGGCCTGTCAAAACATGATCTAGTTAGAGTGCAGCCTTGTAACACCAAGGGCACAGGTTCAGATCTCCGTACCAGTCAACTGCAAAAAAAAAATGAAAGTAAAAAAAATAAAGCACTGCAAATTTAAGTGAGAATTTAAAGAAAAAATGATGTATATTACTGTAAAGATGAAATGTGCTGCTTCAATGCCAAAATTGTGAAAAGTAAAAACTATTTCTGAAAAGACCTGTCTCTGTTTGACTTTCAGCTGAATTCAAAGCACAGGTTGCAAACATCTTAAAGAGTTTTGTAGTATCTTCAACTATTAAACAAGAGTAGATAGTTAAAGCATGATAACAAGCCAGTTGCATGTGGAGAATGCGGGAACGTTATTATGTCTTGAGTATTTTGTCCTCAGCTTTCTGTAACAGAGTATGTGTTTTTAAAACCACATGAGATAACTATATGGCCAGCATGATGTGTAGGTCTGCTCACTTTCCCTACTCACCTCCGTCAAAGTTTATTTATTCAACAAACACTTAGTAGGTGCTTGTTGTGAACCAAGATATGAAGTCAGATAAGATAACAGCCCCGATTTCGAGGAGCTCAGAAACTAGTGGAAGAGACACAGGAGGAAGTAGCTGGTCATCACACTGAAAAGAGCTATAGAAATATGGGGAAGGGGAGTAACAGGTTAGCAACTATGACCCTATGCTGCATCTCCTTTAAAACAATACAATCAGAAAGTTTGAGGTGGTTTAATTGGTTGTGGATATTAGAGCAGTAGGAAGAGGACTAAGATAGCTTAGTTTAACTCCATGCATGACTTTGCACATAATGACCATCTCTGCTCCCCTTCTCTTCTGAGTAAACCTTAATAAGTGTCCTGGGCATCTGCAGGAGTTGTTGGAGCAGCCTACACACAGGAGAGAGCGATCTCTTCTTCGCATTAAACAGTAGACTGTTGTTTAACTGTCCTTAAATGTTTGGGTTACATTCGAGGCAAAATTGCAGTTATAGGTCGGCAGCTACTTGAGGTTGGTTAAAGGGTAAAGTTAGCCTTCAGTCATAGAGCTTTCCAAAGTTCATTTCTCAATTGATTTGGAATGCAAAACATATTTTGTCATGGAAATAGCAGGTAATGTTTTTCAGGTTACTCCACAAATGTCCCTGAAATCTTAAAGTGTGTTATCTGACATATGTTTTTGTGTTCATATTATTTTAATCTAAATGGATTTTAGAAGCATAGTTGCTAAATATATCCAGATTTATGTTCCATCAGCCAGTTACTTTATTCTTTAGTTCCTAATACTGTACAAACTAATCAGGATATATAACAACACCTCATGAGAAAATGCTGTCAGTTTTATTGGAGTATCTAAAGATGTCCTCTGTTCAGTTTTACAATTTGCAGCTGAAATATTAAGTAGAATTACCAGAAAATCTAGGCCTGAAAACTAATCTTGCTAAGTAAAGCCTGCTGTACGTGTTGAATATTGCTTTCATAGAAGTTTGCTCTCCACATTGACTATGACAAGCCATGTTTAATAATGCTGATTTACTGGAATTAATGAACAGTAAAACCCTCCATCACTTCTTCCTTCTGCTTTAATCTTTCCTAAACTTTCAGGACTAGGAAACTGTCACACTTGTGTGGGGGTATTTAGGGTTTGACTCCCTTGTTTTGACGTTCAGAGCAACAAATCATTACATGAGAATGATGCATATCGCCTCTTAAGCTACCACCGGTACTCCTTTACCGAGATTCCATGAATGTTTTCTAAGAGGGAGCAAACAAAACTTCGAGCCACTTGCTCCGTGAGAAAAATCCTGTGAGAAAAAAAAAAATACCAACATAAAAAGTAAATCACATAGGTATACTTGAGTGTTTGGTTATGTTTATGTTATGACTAAGTTATTAGTACTAATACAATAGGTGTGGTTTTTCACCATAGCATTTAAGAGACTGAAATTTAGCAATGTTAGGTACAGTGAAAGAGAACCATGTCATATATAGGAATGAATGTGCCACAAGAGAAGGTAAGCATTTATGTGCTCATTTTCAAAGAGTATGGCCTGTTTTACAGTTAATGACAATTTAATAACAATGTTTTGAAGAAAAAACTTATAGAACTCTGCATAGTCTTTACTGAACCTGTAGTCTATATTCTGCATGCTTTACACAATTACAGTTTGGGTTATTTCAGTTCAAGATTTAGGTGAATCCCTTTTCCTTTAAGTGATGAAAACAAGTTAGTATTATCTAGAAGGGTCACTGTCTACATTTTCTGACAACCATTCTTATTTTTCAGTATCATGACCACATTTTTTAAGGAGCATTTCAAATTATCTTCCATAGACTGTACTAGGCGTGGGGCTTCTCTATGCAAAGCAGTGTGCAGCCTGTTTTGTTTTTGTTTTTCTAGTAAGAGTAGTTAATGATCTTTCCTCACACGCATCCTTTTAATTTTACATTTGCTGCACAGCTCTGTGTCTTGGGTAAAGTCACTTAACTACTCCAGGCACTTGTTTCTTCCATAATACAATTTAGGAAATGAAGTTATGGAACCCAACAGACTTCTCAGCTTTCAAATTCTCATTTCTGTGATCACTAGATACTGGGCATGCTGAGAATTATTACTACCCTTGAAGCATTGCAGTCAGTTGAAATATGTTTTAAGCCATGCCTGTGTATCCAGAATCAAGCAAGGTATTGTGAGAGTGTGCGAGAGAAAGATGAAGTTTACACTCTGTTCTCCAGAAACAAATAATCTTGAACTATGGCTTGCAGAGTAAGGAATTAGGCAAGTAGTTGTGTGAAAGAAGGGCTTTCTTTCATTGAGGAAGATTATTCTCTGTGACCAAGGTTGAGGATTTATGTGGAGGAGGCAGATGAGCTGAATCAACTAGGAGGGTGGATGTCCCAGCTAGAGTGTCCTCACATCCACTTTATATAACTATAGGAGGAAGTCTATAATTAAATGGCTATGTTTTGTGGCAAGATTCTAAATTCTGTGGGAGTTGAAGAGAAAGGTCAGTGGGAGATGGAGTCATTAGGAAACATGCTTTGGGAGAGGAAGAGGCTTCTGCTGAACCTTGCAGGGTGAGTAGAATTTGGATAGGGATAGAAAAAAATAAAGAAGAGAGCATTATAAGTGTGAGAAGTACATACAGAGAGAGGAAGTTTTTAGTAGGAGAGAGGGAAAGAGGAAGAAGGCAGGATAAAACAAAAGGTACCAGTGCAGGAGTCCTCAGGACGTGTTGGGGAGGATAGTTGTGGTCAAAAAGCTTGCTGTGAGTGTTGTTGAAAGGTAAAGCTGGTTAGGTGTGACTAGTAGGACCACTCTAGAGGACCTGGAATATCAGGAAGAGATTAGACAGTCCATTTAGGCATAGGCAATTATAGCTTCCTGAAAGGGGACTGACATGATCAAATGGTTGTGGGTACTAGTTGTGGGCCATTCTTGATTCAAAAGATAATTATGGGGAATGCACTGTGTTCATGCATTATACTAAGTGCTATGGGGAATACAGACATGAGGAAACATATTTTCTATCAAATAAGTTTACAGTCTTGTTGGGGAAGTAAATTCATTCAATAAGCCATTCTTGATGAGGCTATATAGGATAATGGTTGAGAATACTGACTTAGGTGTCAGACAGGCCTAGATGTGAGACCTGATCTGCCTCTCTCTAGCTGTGTGACTTTGGGCAAGTTACTCAACTTCTCTAAGCCTGTTTGCCGTTCTGTAAATTGTGAATAAGGTTATTGCCTGATTTACAGAGTTTTTCTGAGAACTTACATAATGTATATAATGTATATAACTGTTAGTTGCTATGATACACACATACAATGATTTGGTATTATATTATTTTAATTATTATTATTACCTACTCTGAGCAGACACTGTGGTGGGGCTGGGAATTTGAGGATGAATGGGATATGATCCCTTCCATCAAAGAGCTTTGTGTAATAGTATTAAATGCTAACCTTGTAGTGACTATATTTCCCTAATCGAAAAATGGTCCATATGGTCTGACAGTGAAACAAGATATTTAAAATTGGCGGTGTCTGAGAGAATCCCGGACTGGCTGTAATGAAAGAAAACATAGTTCTGTGAGAATACTGAGAAGAAACAAATTTTATCTCAGGTGAGGACGATCTGAGGAGACTTCCTGAAAGATGCTTTTGTAGAGTAGAGAGGAAATGGGTGAAGAGCATTCCACTAGAGAGAACCACAGAAGAAAAGGCATGGAAGTGGGAAAATTGTCGCCTGTATGGGGAACAGGGAAACTTTAGGATTCAAGGGTGCGGTGCGTGTAATGGAAAGTGACGTTGGAAAGATAGGTGGGTATCAACTCAGAAAAGTGTAGGGACTTGAATACCGTGCTAAAAAGTTGGGGCTTTCTTTTGTGCGGAATGTTTCATAAGATCTACTCTTCAGGAAGTTAGCACTGTAAGGTTTACATTGGAAGGAGACAAGACTGCCAACAAATCAGGTAAAAGGCTTTTGGAACAAGCCACACATGGGGTTATAAACGGATATGATGGAAGAATCCCAGAGATTACAAAGGAATATTCCAGAGGGCTTAGCGATTGACTGGACCTCCCTTTGTTCCCTGTGGCCAAACTGCAGTCTCAAAGGTATACACCTGGAGATTAAGGAAAGCGGGGAAGTTGAAAATGAGACTTTGTTTGGCAGGACAGAAAGTTGGTGTGGGGGTGGGGGGAATAATGTGGCAATGAGTTCAGTTGTAGACACTTTGATTTTCCTGACTTGAATCCCCCTCTCTGACTTTCCTTCTCCCTTGGCCACTTCTAAGTTGGACCCTGAACTTTTGCTCCAGTTGTGTCTGTCACTAACCCTAGACACAATGCTCCAACCACGCTGTCTTTCTCCAGCTCCAGATTTCATCTTCTCTTTTGGGCTCTGTGCCTAGAATTCTTTTACCGGTGATGTCTATCTGAGAAATTCCTACCCGTGCTCTAAGACAAAGGTCAAAAGTCACCTTCTCAGAAAACTTTTCCTGACACCCACCGCTCAGTATGTATGACTACAATAGCCTGATAGCCCTAATATTATGTCATTGTTTTTCCATCTCTTTCCCCCATTAGAAAGTAATCTCTTCCAGAGAGAAGGGGATTTGAGGTCCTAACTGTCTATATCTGCAGCACTCAGCATAGTGCCTGGTGCATGCTAAGCCGTCAGTTAAGGCTTGATGAATATAAAAGTAAATGAGGGTGACTGCAGTGGACATTCATGTTGAAATCATCTAAAGTCATTAGGAAACATGGGACTGGAGCTTGAGTAGTCATAGTAAGAGTAGACGACCTTTAGCCCAGAGAGTGTTGCACGCCCATCTAACCTGGAGACTAGTGCTGTTGACTCACCTAACTAGGGAGGAGGCAGGGTGGCAGTTTCTGTTGGTACAAGTAGGTATGCAAAGTGTAGGTGTTCCAAAGCACTGCCTGTTTTGGATGGAGGAAGGTGACAACGCCCCTTTTTTCTTGACCACTTTTGAATTGTTCACACACAATGGTGGCCACATTGTTTTTTTTCATTTATAGTGAAATAACGTATTCTTCCATGTTTCATCCACCCATTTTTGCATTCTTTGTGATATGAGCTTAAGTATGTGTTGCCCAATCTCTGATATAAGTAATCAGCTTCTCTTTCCCAATTCTAGTGACCTGGCATACTAGTGGCTGGAATAAAGTCTAAGGTGAATATCCCTCATTTTTATCTTTTAGTTGCCTTTTAATTTCAAGGAAGAAAAAAATGATGTTCATAATCAAAGTTGATTATCCACAGTAGAGTTTCCCAATGTACTTCTCTTTCCTCCTTACCCACATGGTACTGAGGGACACAGATTAGTAAGTACATTCAGTCGGCTGCATTCCTGCCGTGAGTGCCTTAGGAGATGAAAACAGGTACCCCTCCTCTTCTCCCTCAAATACCTTTCAGAATCTGAGGAATAGTTTCAGGTAGTTATAGGTACACCTTTCTCAGCAAAGAGTTGTGTTCAGGGTTTATGTATAGTTAAATGAGCCGGTGGAGTTGTTTCATAATTGCTGTATTGTTAGTCAAACTCTGTAATTAGGGATGACTTCATAGCATAAGATTCTTCTACGGGTGACGCCCTGAATTCATACCCAGTTGTACACCATATCCTTTTATGAAAAAAACAAACAAACAAGGTTTTGTTTGCTTTTGTTTTATTCCTTTATTTGAAAATCTGTTTTCCTGTGTCTCAGATGTTTGGGCAGAGAGGGCTTGCTTTTTTTTTTCTGTTTTCCCTTGACAGAGCAGGCAGGCATAGGAGCTCGGGAGGAGACAATTTGGGACAGATCAAAGTATTTAGCAGATGAGAGAATTCAGAAAAATGTAGAGCCCTGGGAGGTTTTATTTTCAATTAGTATTTCATTTACTGCATTTATTATTATTATTATTTTTTATTATTATTATTATTATTATTTTCCTTTTTGTCTTTTTCCGTGTCCGGCAACGGATCGCAACCCTCAGTGTCGCCCCCGTACCGGACCAGGACCGGCAACGGGATCACAACCCTCGGTGTTGCTCCCACGCCTCGCTCAGCCAGTGAGCGGGAACCAGTCTATACGTGGGATCCGAACCCTTGGCGGGAGCGCCGCCACACTCCCAAGTGGCGCACTATAGCACTGCGCCACCGGGCCGGCCCCCATTTACTGCATTTAAATGGAGGAAAAATGTACTTCTCGTTCTTTGAATATCAGTTCTCTCTCTTTCTCTTTCTCTCTCATGTCATGTAAATAAAGTTCACTTTTGAGGGAAGACAGACTGGGGAAAAGGACATATTTCAAAGTCAGCCATCTTTTTGCTTCTCAATCACATATTGTGAAATTGGAGTTAAATTTTTATTCAGCAAGTAATACTTTTTAGCTCTTCACCTTTTATTTTTCTTTGCTTGTGAAAAAAAAAATCTAAGTTAGGAGAAATATAACAATATTGACAAGCTGTTAGCTATTTTGAAAATGGTCCTGAAAATATTTTAAGTAAAATGTGTATTTTTTTGTTTAGTATGTCTTATCCGCTCTTCAAGTTAGAAACTGGCTTTATGAAGGAGCGAAATTGAGTCATGGGTAAAAAGTGGCTGACAGGTTTTCTTTAGACCCATCCTCCTTAAATTACTTTGACTAAAGGCTTATAATTTTTTATATATGGGGGAGACCTATTATACTCTGTAGCCAGTAATTACAGGGAAGATGAGATAACTTTTCATGTATCCCATTGAAAAGGCTTTTAGTAGAACTAATGCCTTATATTTATATAGCCTCTCACAATTATTTAGGCGTTCATTTATTATGCATTTTCTTTCATTAAGGACTTGAAGTTGCTGTATAACACTTTATAGTTTACAATGTACCTTCACATATGCCATCTTTAATCTTCATGAGGACCCGGGGGAAGTAGGTATTATTATCACTCTTTTCAAATGAGGAAACTGAGGCTCAGAGAGATTAAACTTGCTCATGGACCCACTGTTAGGAAATAGCAGACCTAAGTCAGTAACTGGTGTCTTCTGATTCCACATCCAACGGTCTTTCCATTAGAACATTCTAATGGAAAACAGAATAGTTCTGGGTTCTTGGGTGAGGAACAGCAGCTTGGTACAGGTTCTCTGAATTAAATGAAGTATCTGTAGGGCACCAATGATGTCAAATCTTCTATATTGCTTTGTGAGTCCATCTGGGATGTTTTAGTGGCTTTGAGACAAAAAGGCCCTATAGTACAATGAATGCCCCATAGAACTCCTGTCATTTTAATTTGTAAGATTTAAATTTTTTTAAATCTGCAGTCATTTTTAAGTTATTTGATATGATGATTTCTCCCAAACATCAAGTACCTATGAGTAATCTCACCACGCTAAGGCTGGGTCTGGAGCTCACAGACCCCTCAAGCCCATTCACAGACTGAGTCACAAACCCTTCACACGTCAGGCTGGGTCCCCAGACCCCTCACATGCAGGTCTATGAGCTAGGTAACCAGTACACAGGTTCTTGGAGAGCATGTAACCAGTAAACAGGTAGGTTGGAGAGCATGGCTGTGCACAGCGGACGCCCGAGGCACTCTCCAGCCAAGGTGGTGGTGCTGTGCATGCGCACTAACTCTACACACACACACACACACACAATTTGCTTACAAAGAATGCACTGCATCACCCCCAACCGGATGGGCAGGCGAGGGGGCCTGATTAAATTATCCTATTTTCCCAACAAGTCTTAATGACAAACCTTTTTTTTATTATTATTCATAGTAGGGAAAAAATTTACATTAAACAACTTTATTTTTAGCTTCAAATGGCAAATTTAAAAACTATGATTCTTATCTACTAGAGCATATATTGTGAGCCTTTCAAACTTGACTTTGTATTTAATTTCAGCTCAGGTACTTCAAAGTAGCATTTCTTTATTTTACTTCCAAATAACTATCAGTTAATGAATATGGGTTTATTTAAATGAAAGAATCCTACATTAAACTGTTTTGTTATCCTGAGCCAACCTTGCCTGGAAATGATGTTTTGGGGATATGTGCATGTTCCAATTCTTCTTTTTATTTTTATTCAGGTGTGCCTCTAATGTCTCCTACAGATGAAAAATACGAGGTTCAGTTGTAAAAAAAAAAAGTCACTTTGGCTTTATTAAGACAATTAGATGGGAATAAAACATTAGAAAATCATTTTAAGCTTTTATTAAGACAATTAGACAGGAACAATAAATTTAAAAACTTGAAAGTATATATATATATATGTGTGTGTGTGTATATGTATATGTATATGTATATTTTTAATGCATTGGATTAATTTTTTTGGAGTAAACTGGTGCCCTAAAATCATTTTTAGAAGATCAAAAGGATTTCCTAATTTGTAGAAGGGACAAAGAACCTGGCCTCGCTGAGAAGCAATTAATAATCCTTAACATCTCCAAAGTCTTTTCCTTTCCAAAAAGCAGATACTGTATTTGCACCTTTGATTGCAGCCACCAATTCACATATTATAATTATTTACATGTTTGTCTCCCCAGATTGTAAATTCCTTGAAGACAGCAACTAGGCATATAACAGATGCCTAAAGTATTGCTAAAATGGTGTGAGGATAGAGGTGTGTGTTGAGAGGTGGGGACAGTCATCTCGGGGAAGGAAATGAAAGAAGGGGAAAGATTCCTACCCTATTCATCCCGCTCCTTGCAGAGGGGAGAAATAGGAGAGAAGGATTTAGTCAGAACCTACCTGCCTGGTCAGCAGGGATAAGACATAGGTGGTGGGGAGTGGTTTATGTCCAGAACCATCTTATCTAATGTTCTCTTTTGTATAGAAGTGATGTGTTAGCATGAGAATATAATCAACTCTGTGGTCTTTTTGTGTGTTTGGGTTTTTTTATTCACACACTTTGTTATTACTGACTTATAAACTGCCCAAACTGGAAAGAACCTTTAGAGATAGAGAGGCCACATGTTTTAGATTTTCTAAGATAATCTCACTTTCAAACTTTCTGCACCATTATTCCACATGATATAATTCATGGAGACAGGTAACAATTTTGATTTGAAAACATGATTGTTTAAAATATGTATAAAGAAAGTTGGAATAAATCCTATATAGTATTTCTGTAATCAGCAGTGTGGAACATCATGTCACTGAATTATAGAATAATTTTAGAATTATCATCAGTAGGTTACAGCTTAACTTACAAAAACTTTCTTTTTGTTCTTATTCTTTATTTTCTTATTTTTTTTTTTTTTATATTTTGGTGGCTGGCCAGCCAGCCCTCTTTTGTTCTTAATCTTTAAAATGCTTAACTTTACATTTAACAAAAGATCTTTCTTTACCTTGATAGATCCTGAGACTACTTCAAAAAGTGTTTTTACCCAGCCTGTCTACTGAGAAGTTGTCCATCTTTAGTTGCATTTTAATATCATAGGTAAGAAAAGTTTATGGACAAGTTCTGTTTTATGTATTTTTAAATGTCTGGTTTTATTTAATTTTTTAAAATACAGTAATTATATATGCATTATGGTGAAAACTTAGCTCGTAGTATCATATGGTCATTTAAAAACTTCCCTAGGATTTGAGAAACCTGAGTTTGAATTGCAGTTCCATGGTCCCACTGGTCCTATGTCATCTAATAAGAAAAAAAGGGGATAAGAATATTTACCTCATAGGGCCATTGTGAGGGTTCAGGGAATTGACATGCATATGAATTTATCTAATGTAGTGCTTGGTGCATAGTTGCTGAATAAATGAATTTTATTAAAGTACTATTTTATAGAGCGCCTTTCTATATGCTTAGAACTGTGAAAAATTCTAGAAATAACAACTATACTGTGAAAAAGACAGTCGTGGCCCAGCTCTCTAAAGAATCCCCCCACAGCCTGAAGTCCCTCACTTCTCTATATAGAATATTATGCTTATTGGCAGGAAAAAAAATGAGTTGGCAAGTAGTTTGCTGCCTTTTAATAAAACGTCTGTAAGATCTCAAAATTGTATTTTGTATAGTTTGTGAAATTTAACATGTAGAATACTTTTCTGCAAAGGCAACATGTTTAGATCAGTGAAAGTATACTGTATGATACTATAATTATGGAAACATCATTATACATATTTACCCAGAGAATGTACACCACCAAGAGTGAACTCTAATGTAAACTATGAACTCTGGGTAATAATGATGTGTCAGTGTAGGGTCATCCATTGTAACAAATGTTCCTCTCTTGTGGTGGATGTTGTTGGGGGAGGTTGGAGGGGGAGGGGCAGGAGGTATATGAAAACTCTATGTACGTTCTGCTTACTTCTGCTATGAACCTAAAACTGATCTAAAAATAAAGTGTATTTAAAAAAACAAAAGAGAGAAAAAAACCCAAAGCCAAAAAAAAAAAGGCAACATATAATCATTTTCTTTTTCCTTTGTCCAAAAATTGTTAATAGGTTTGTATTTGGAGATTATCCATTGTGATACAAGCCTCCTTTCTGTATTGCAGGGATCAGCATTTCTGAAAAAGTTCAGATTGTAAGTACTGTATGTCAAAAGGCAAAATCAAGAATATTATGATATTATTAATAATAAGGATATATATTTTTACAAATATTTATTGAAAAAATTCAAAATATAGTAACTGAGTACAATTTTTAGTAACACAGGTCTGCTGAGAGGAATGAAATTCTTCTTTTTTCTGGGATAATATTTCGCTTAATTGGGATTCAAAGTTAATGTGCCCTATCATCAAAATTGGCTATAAAATTTCTTCTGTAAAAACAATATTTAGCTTGGGGCCATACAAAAGTAAGCGGTGATCCAGATTTGGTCCACAGGCTGTACTTGGTTTGCCAACCCCTGCTCTGTTGGTTAAAGAGATCAAATAGGGCCAAACTGGAAACGGTACCAACTCAGATAATATAAAAAGTTACGTGCATAAGAATGTGTGTATTAACACACGCTTATGTGTATTTCTACATCAAAATCAAATATAATTTAATTGATTCCTCTTCATCCCTCCTTTAATGGGAGTGATTGATAGGTGTCAGTATGTGATTTGAAAATCAGTGTTTTTGCAGTGAATAATGTTAAAGTGACTTAGAGGAAAATGATATTTTACATGAATCATTGGTCAAATAATTTTGACCTTTAGTTTTGGTACATATAACAGAGAATTTCTTTTTTTTTTTTTTTTTTTTTTTGTCTTTTT